>NW_010509634.1:0-17117 GCF_000687285.1 Phaethon lepturus
CCAGATCATCAATAAAGATATTGAACAAGAGAAGTGATGGCACTGAAGATGATCTGCTCCATAATCTTCCCTGTCACTGAGGACAGACTAACAGGACTGTAGTTCCCCAGATCCTTCTTCCAGCCCTTCTTGTAGATGGGCATCATATTTGCTAACTTCCAGTCAACTGGGACCGCCCTGGTTAGCTAACTTCCAGTCAACTGGGACCTCCCTGGTTAGCCAGGACTGGTGATATATGATGGCAAGTGGCTTGGTGAGCACTTCCGCCAGTTCCCTCAGTGCCCTTGGGTGGATCCCATCCAGCCCCATAGATTTGCGTGTGTCTAAGTTGCTAACCATTTCCCTGTGGATTATGGGGGCTTCATTCTTCTCCCCATCCCTGCCTTCCAGCTCAGGGGGCTGGGTACCTGGAGTACAACTGGTCTTACTGTTAAACACTGAGGCAAAGAAGGCATTAAGTATCTCAGACTGTTCCTCACCCTTTGTCACTATGTTTCCCCCTACATCCAATAAAGGATGGAGATTCTCCTTAGCCCTCCTTTTGTTGCTAATGTATTTATAGAAACGTTTTTAATTGTCTTTTACAGCAACAGCCAGGTTAACGTCTAGCTTTGGCCCTTCTAGTTTTCTCCCTGCATAACCTCATGACATCCCTGTAGTCCTCCTGAGTTGCCTGCCCTTCTTCCAAAGGTCATAAACTCTCCTCTTTTTCCTGAGTTTCAGTCAAAGCTCTCTGTTCAGCCAGGCTGGCCTTCTTCCCCGCCGGCTCGTCTTTCAGCACATTGGAACAGCCTTCTCCTGAGCCTTGAAGATTTCATTCTTAATCCAGCCTTCTTAGTCCAGCCTTCCTAGTCCAGCCTTAGTCCAGCCCTCCTTTCCTTCTTAGTCCAGCCTTCCTGTTCTCCTTTGCCCTTCAGGATTGCCTCCCAAGGGTCTCTGTCAAGCAGACTCCTAAACTGGTAGGGATGGTTTTTAGGAGGGTCAAGACTGCTTAAGGACTATCTTCTTGTAGTTAGTTATTTCATGTAGCCTCTTACCTGGAGCATTCACAGTAAGTTATTAGGATGAGGGAGGGGAAAGCAGTGAACATTTTTGGCTGTGTCCTGAAGAGGTCAGAAACAGGATATTTTGACTTCCAAAATCTCCTATCCAGAGCATACACACATGCAAAATGCTTAAAGATTATGCAGTAAAACTGGTTTTTTTTCTTTTTTTTTTTCCCCATGATGAATACTTTTACACTGAAGGAGTATTGTTGCTGCAGAACTTGGATCAAACAGGCTGAAATCTATAGCCAGAACCTACTCTGAAACAACTTCTGCTTCATCCACCAGCAACAGCAATCCCAACAGATCCTTGTCAGGTTTGTCTGCCTGATTTTAGCCTTGTTATTACAGCTGTGCAATGCTGAGTGGAGATGAATGCTCAGGATACACTTCTGGCTCCAGCTGTGCTTCCTGAAGTCGTTACTGCTCCCAAATGCACCTGCAACTGTTTGTCACCTTTCTTATGCTTCCTCCTCCCGCTGATCAGCTGAAGTGCTCATGGAGCTGCTTCCTAACTGGTTGCATTTGATATGAGCTGGATTAACAGAAATGTACTTTTGAAACTGTTTAAACTAACCTGGCTCACTTGGGCTGTAGCACATTAAGGAACAAGCTCTCGCAGAGGTTAATGCAGCATATGCAGCTAGCGTATGTAAGAGGTGATGACAACCTCCAGCTGAGACCATGGCAGAGGCACTACTGTCTTCAGACCACTCGGAGGGATGGTTGTTTCATACAGAGAGGATTAAATACTGCAGTTCTATTTAACCAACTCCCATCCGTAGCAAATCCACACTCTCCTTTGTAACTGGTGGTGGTTAAAAAAAAAAAAGTACATAATCATCCCAGTAATTGTAGTAAGAGGCAGGGATACTGATATTCCTTAGGCATTTTATGACTGTGATGACTGTTCTCTTACAAGACAACAGAGGTCTTCTAGCACATTGTGCTGGTTTTGACTGGGAGTTAATTTTCTTCATAGTAGCTAGTACAGGGCTATGTTTTGGACTTGTGTTGAAAAGTGTTGATGATAATACAGAGATATTTTCATTGTTGCTGAGCAGGGCTTACACAGTGTCAAGGCCTTTTCTGCTCCTCACCCCACCCCACCAGCGAGCAGGCTGGGGAGCACAAGAAGCCAGGAGGGGACACAGCCAGGACTGCTGACCCCAACTGCCCAAAGGGATGTTCCAGACAATACAGCATGCTCAGCATATAAAGCTGGGGGAAGAAGAAGGAAGGGGGGACATTCGGGTATACGGTGTTTGTCTTCCCAAGTAACCGTTACACATGGAGCCCTGCTCTCCTGGAGATGGCTGAGCACCTGCCTGCCCATGCGGAGTGGTGAATGAATTCCTTGTTCTGCTTTGCTTGTGTGCGTGGATTTTGTTTTACCTATTAAACTGTCTTTTTCTCACTTTTACTCTTCCAGTTCTCTCTCCCATCCCACCATGCGGGAGTGAGTGAGCGGCTGCGTGGGGCTTAGTTGCTAGCTGGGGTTAATCCACAGCACACATGCATCACAGTTGGTACCTCACAATAAAAGATGATGTTCCAGAACTTAATCTGGACCAGGCTGAGCAAATCAGTCCATTTCAGACCGTAGGCTTCACATCCTGGAATGGACAAAGGCTGTATCATAAAGCCACCAAAGTGCCTTCTCAAATCTAGGTTGTTGTATGCTAGATGCCATTCAAGGCCCAGAAAAGGCAAACAGAAGCTGCCACCTGAATTGCCATTCTCATGGTTACTCTCTCCCTGTGCTGCTGGAGTTCGTGGTGACAGAATTAATGTCGTTCTAAAGGTAATTTGAAAGCATCAAGAGAGGCAAATTATCACATGAAAATGCAAATTGTGCCTTATCTGGGCTGTTCCACAGCTGCTATGATTCATCATAATTTCTTCATCTGTTTTATTTCTTCTCCAGGTGAGACCTCAATAAAAAGTGGGGGGAGGGGGTAAGAGAGGTAGAGCAGAGCTTCATTTGCCAGAAGAGATTTATGGCTCCTTTTATCCTAATGTAAAACACCCTTCAAGAGGGAAGGAATATTAAACATATAAAATCACCATCTATCATTCAGCCCTTAACTGATGATGACCACAAATTCCTCACGCATATAGCACAGGTAGCTCTGCATTGTCTCCCACATTATCCCCTGGTTCAGGGGACCAGCATCCTCCAGCCAGGGTCTCCACAGCCATCCCTCCAGACATGCCAAGACACTTTCTAGCTCAGGGACAACTCCAGTGGTGTAAAACAGTATTAAATTTCCAGCTTCACTAGAGATGCACAAACTCATCCCAGCAGAAGACCTATAATGTTGTTCTCCACAATTCTCCAATATAAACTCCTTCATTAATGGATGTCATGGTGTGTTGGGTTTACACCATTTCAGCAACCACACTTTTCTGTGTGGTAGACAAAGTTACCTAGAGACCTGCTCACCTTTAAGTTGGTTGCATGGTTGCTGATGAGTGTGGGGTACTGGGGAAAGGGCGCAGGGCCTGATCGCTCACTGTTCCAAAAGAAGGAAGCACCAGCTGAATGTAGCAGATGGCAGATGCGGAATAATTGGATGGAGGTACTTCCTCACACAGTGAAGTTCAACTATAAAACTTCTTGTCTTAGTATACTACAGCTGCTGAATAGCTATATGGTTCAAAACGAAGCTTAAGAAACTTATGAAATAAAAAACTAGCAGGTTCTGTTAAACATGAAAATACCATTTCTGGTTCAGTGAGTCCCAAGTCTCTTTCTCCCAGAAGCTAAAAATATGTACAAAATGACACTACATACCAACCTTACTTTTGTTCCATCAGTCAACAGACATGTTTGGAGACAGGACACAACTCTATGGATTTCTGCTCTGAGTGAAAAGATCCTATCTTCTATGTATATTCTTGGATGCCCTCTGGTGCCCTCCGAATCCTGCATGTCTGTGACTGGGAATTAAGGCTATGTCTTAAGATGTCTCTAAATGATGTTCTGGAGGAACAATTGGAAAATATAGAAGCAGGTTCCACTGCTTGGGACATGCACCAAGCATGAATTTTATAACTTTGTGGGAAGGCTACCACTCACACAAGGGTAAAAAACGCTCTTAAGATATGTCATTGTACCTGAAGGGTCACTTTACAGAGTGAAGAGGGAACCACAGAGAGGTGGAGTCCACCAGGTGAGAAGATGATGAAGCCCAGGTCTGCACAACATAAGCTGCAATGGCATGTGCTGAGAACCACGTGCTACTGAAAGCATCAAGGAATGTGCCTAGAGTTACTCACTAGCAGCAGGAAAGTTGTCCTGTTGCACACCCTGAGCCAAACTGATGAAAAAATCTCACTGCAGATTTTTTCCATTTAAGCAGTGCAGACCAGTCATTGCCCAGGCAGAAAATTAACCCTGTGGATGCTGTGATATTTTTTCCCAAATAATTTTGAGACATTTTTACATACATTTATTAAGAGACAAAGACAGCACATCAGACAGACCCCAGTGCTCCCAGCACCACCCCTCTGGTCAGACACCGCATTGACCCAGGAGCAAAGACAGTGGGCAACAACCTCCCAGGCACCATGTTTCAGGTAGTTGTAAAAGTGTGAATGGTTCTCACAGCAGATTGAGTTCTACATTTCACCCCAAGCAGACAACACATTGAGTTCATGCCCTGTCTGCACTAGAATTGTGAATTTGTGTGGTGCAAATACAGTACAGAATGCATTTTTAAGTAAGTAAGTGCTTCATTTATTCCCCTCTAAATGCTACCCACTAAGCCTGTGAGAACATCATGCTTTTTGAGCCTGAAGTTTGAGGGTGGGCAACAGCTTCCATACTGCTTCTTCTGCCAGACATGAAGGAGCCACACTTTAGAGCATGGAACCTGCCCCAAATGGTACCAAATTTTACCTTTTTTACCTTTATGGTCAAATAAGGGAAACTGGGATAAATTAAAAGAGCGAGTCTCTCACAGACTTCTGATGAGTGGTCACTTGCTGTTACTGTGTCGTGGTTTAACCCCAGTCAGCAACTAAGTCCCACGCAACCGCTCACTCACTCTTCCACGGTGGAGAGAATTGGAAGAGTAGAAGTGAGAAAACTCATGGTTCGAGATAAAGACATTTTAATAGGTAAAGCAAATGCTGCGCACACAAGCAAAGCAAAACATGGAATTCATTCACCACTCCCCATGGGCAGGTAAGTGTCCAGCCATCTCCAGGAGAGCGGGGCTGCATCACACGTAATGGTTACTTGGGAAGACAGACGCCATTAACTCCGAACGTCCCTCCACCCCTTCCTTCTTCTCCGTCCCAGCTTTATATACCAAGCATCATGTCATATGGTATAGAATATCCCTTTGATCAGCCTGGGTCAGCTGTTCCAGCTGTGTCCCCTCCCAGCTTCCCGTGCACCCCCAGCCTGCTTGCTGGCAGGCCAGCACGAGAAGCTGGACTGTCCTTGACTACTTAGCAACAACTCAAAACACCAGCACATTATCAACATTTCCTCATCCCAAATCCAAAACACAGCCTCACACCAGCTTCTATGAAGACAGTTAACTCTACCCTGGCTGAAACCAGGACATGGGTTACAACAATTTAAAAGTATTCCTGCTACAGTGTTCACCCCTGGGCCCTTTGGACTGGACCATAGGGTTTAATATTGCAATGAACTCCTTCCCTTGCCCCTGCTCTGGCCTGGACTTATCCACACACTGCAGTCCCTTCCATGAGCCACAGCCTCTCCAGGGGTATAACTGCTGCACCATAGACTCATCCACAGTCACAGTCACTTCGAGGTGCACACCTGTTCCAAAAAGGTCTCCAAAAGGACATACTGCAAAGCATATTGGGATCAGAAGACACAATGCAGCATAAGTGCTTTCAGTTTTCAGTTGGCAGTGACATGGCGTAACAGTCTAGCTGGAGTAGCTGTAGTTTCAGAGGATAATGTTTAGATAAGTAGAGCCTCCAAATGCAAAGTCTACTACTTGTAAGAAACAAAACAACTGTCCCATGCAGATTATACAAAGAAAAATAGTGATAATTCTATAAAAAGATATACCATAGCACTACAGAATCATCTTGTGCATTTGTGTAGGCATGTTTTTTGTGTTACTTTAATGGCTATTGCATATCAAGTACCAATACAAAAATACAGATAAACTACAATATAGAACCATTAATGTTGGAAAAGACCTCTAAGATCATCAAGTCCAAATATATACCATATAGTTGCATAATATCAGCAAATATGTAACTTACAGGCACTTTATCTGGCCTTTGACATTGCAGATCATCTATGATATGCACAGAAAATATGGCAATTAAGCATCAATATCTTCAGAACACAACACTGGCCAGCTCCTGCAACAGGGTACCCTTCCAGTGACAATGGTGAGAGCATGACCAGAAAGGAAAGCTTTGCCATTATCTCTGTCCTGCACTGTGTGCATATCCATATCCAGCACCACTTAGGAACCACTCCAACAAGTGATCATCTTAACAGGGTCAGCACCTTTCCTCCCCAGGACCCTGTAACAAACTTAGCATCAGCTCCTAACTAATTGAATTGGAGCGTGATCAACAGTCTAATTGAAGACTATCTTGCATCCATTTCAAGATCATATTATTTCTCAATTTGCTTTCTGAGCTTCTGTTCACAGATCTAGGAAAAAGGCAAAGAATTAAAAAAAAAAAAAAGGAGAAAGAGAAAAAAAAACATAGGGGGAAAGCAGCTTTACTTAACAGTTGCTATTTCGGTATCAAAAGGAGTCTGCATTGTTGATTAGAGGGAGAGATCATTATCCCTCTTAGGAGCCCAGTGAAGGTCGTTGCGTTAACCTTCAAATCACTCTGTAACTGGAGGCTGCTTTTTTCTCCTGCTGAGCCACACTGGGATTAAAAAAAAACAACTCAAAGGAAACAAGTCCAGCTCAACTTCTGCAGACTGGAAAAGCAGAGGGGTGGCAGGTTGGGATTAACTTTGGATGTTGTTGTGTTTTCTTAATGTTTCATCAAAGAAGGGAGGTAGGATGTAGGGAGATTTAAGTAAACAGATTTAAATGTTTTATCCACTGAGTGCCCTGTCGTGACTGGACAGCAACAGGCACACACCCTGAAAAACTCTATAGACAGTTCAAAATGCCATGTCAGACAGCAATACCTCGTTAAACACTAATGTACAGCAGGCATTTGTATATTTACTAAAATAGGAAAACAGTTAGTTAGCTTACACCCAACAAACTACCCATGACAAGATAATTCAGGTCAATAAATGGGGAGATTCTCATCTACTGCACACTGGATGATAATGCTGCTCCTTCTTTTTTGTTGTTCTTGTACATCAGGTCCCAGGTTTAAGTGTAAGAAGCACTACAGGGATCTCTACTGTGTTATCAGTGATCAAGGCTCTCAGGCAGCTGGTTAAGAGTTAGACAAAGTTGTCTCTCTAGATACACAGTACATGATGTCATTCCCACTGATGTGTTTCTTTGACCCACAAACCATGATCTTAATGATCACAGGGTCTCAAGGAGAGACATTACAAACCAGAAGGACCTCTTGGTTATGGAAGAAGCTAAACGTAATACCTCTTCCTTGGACCCAGTGGTCAGCACAGGTGAGACCCACTATGGGAGAGACATTCCACACTGCTAGGTCTGACCTAGAAAAGGTCTGACCTTGAAAAGGTCTGACCTTGCCAGCCTTGGCAAGGAGGATTGGAATGGCCTATTTCTGTGCAAGGGTGAAGCTCCTTTGCAAGACACTGGATTTGCCTGTTGCTATCCAGTTTCCTTCCCTGTGGTGCCAGTGTCCTTGCATTGCTGATCCTCCTCAGACAACTTCTAAGTCAATCAATGTGTCAATTTAACATTCACCTTTTGTTGCATCTTAAATCCTTATAATCCTTGTCCTTGCTCCTACATGTTAAACAAATGAAGCTTACATTTTCTCCTGTCTCTCCCTGCTCCCTGGCCTGGTGAGGAGCAAACCCTTAGGTGACATCTCCCAGGCAAATGCAAATCACTGGGACAGGTAATGTGTGCAGAGGAGTCACCTCAGCCTGAAGACAAGGTGAAAAAAATCCCTGCAAGCAAGAAGAGCTTGTTCCTGTCTCTACACGTATCTCCTATGGCCATCCCAGCTAAGAGCTGAAACATTGCAGTGGGAGAGGGTCTTTTCGGGGTGAACATTGTATTTGCTGCTGTATCAAGTAAAGGCATTTGTAAAGGTCTGAAATGAATGGAGCAAATTCAAGTTCATCCTGCTAGGTTTTAATAAAAGGTCTATTTCCAGTTTTATGTGAGTCCCACTTTTCTCTGTAGACAATTGCTTTCTCTGTGGTACTCCTACTCTGCAGGCTGTGAGGATGTCGCATCAAAGAGGAATTCATCCAGTTGTTTGGGTTTTTTTTTAATACAAGACCTCCAATACAAGACATCTTCTGCAGGCAGAGGTATAGACAAGAAGAAATACAGGGAATTACACTTGCTCACAGCTAGTATGGACAAGAAAAACTTCATCCACTGGTGGATGAAAAAGCCACTCATTTATTTGCTACATGACTGCTGTTTTCTTGGCAATAGCAGCTAAAAACGACAATAGACTTTTGACATGTCTCAATAATTTGCATTTTGCCACCATAACCCTCGACAAGCAAAATTTCTCCTGTCTGATGTTGTTAGGGACCGAGTGTAACTGAGGGGAGCACAAATTGTTTTACGTCTTCATCTATATCTGCTAGGGCCAGCCACTTGGCATTATGAAAATATCTGCCACGTTAAAGAGAAGATGGGACTGTGGAGAGATGACAACTCAGCATGCTGGGATGACACCTTGGCCCACCTCACTTCAGTGTTGGCCTTTTTTCCTACACACTCTGGGATTCTATTGTGTATAGGAGCTTGATGTTCCGTGAGTGACATATGGCCCCTACCAAATATCCCATTGGGAAACTGTTTCCCTCAAATGCCCATGGCCATGTCTAGACTGGACAGTCTCATTACTAGAACTTCCATTCCCAACTCTGTATCCCTGCTGCACAAAACTACTGCTGATGTGTCTTTTAACCCTTCACTTTCAGTTCTCCTTCACATCGGTGCTCTATAATACTCAAAGGTTTTTGGAAGGACCTTGAAGGATTAGATGAGGAAAATAGAATTAAGCCATCCAAAAAAAATTAATTGACATTATTCTTCCACCCCCGATGCCTCAGATTTATTTCAGCCTTGTAGGGAATACAACACACATCTCCACTAACTCTTGACTCTTGGAAGTACAAGGGGATGGCCCTGTCTCCAGCCAGTGGTTGGTACTGGTGCATATACATCCTGGTCATTCATCAGAGGGTTCTAGAATTCACCACAAAAAGTGTTAGAATTCCACAGAGATATTATTGCTCTGCGTCCTCAGTTTCCTGTTGAACTCCACAAATGTGGACCTCAATGTCATTTCAGCCAGCATAAAAAATCGTATAAACCTTGAACCAACAGCTAAGTGGCAGAGGAGGATTTATCTTCCTTGTGGGGAACAGCTCTTCCCAAGATTGTGGGAATAAAAGGGAATAAAAGAATTTCACATTCCCTCTGGAAAGGAGAATTAGAGCTGCTGAGATGTAAAACTCTGATTTTGGGCTGAGCTGCCACCCTCCTCCTGACACTGCCCAACATCCATCCCTCACTCCAGATGCTTCAAGCAGCCTTGCTTCTCACACTGACTCAGGAACATGGGCTTTTCCAATTAACCTGTCAGGAAGAGCAATGTATTGTTTTCCAACACTCGAGTTGTTTAAAAATCAGCAGATCTCAGTTATCTGCTTGGCATGTTAAATTCTAAGTCAGTGTCAAGGAGGTACGTGATGCTGGCTTCACCACAGCCTTGTAGAGCAGATGCAGTAGCAGAGGGACTTGAGGTTGGAAGGAGACGCTGCATTTGTGAAAGAAGAGGAGCAAACCACACAGCCAAGATGCTAAAGTCTCATTTGGGAACTTTGCTACATTATCCTAAATCCATACCAAGTCTGTCACCGGCAGATACCCAGTTCGGGCAGCCATGTCTTAATTCACATGGTCAAGAGAATGACAAATACTGAATGGTGCTAACTGTGGTGGGGGCTATACCCCCTTGATAACCCAGAGAAATCCATCTCTTGACCAATGCTGCTGGACCAAAGGAATACTCTCCTTTCTGGTTCTGTTACCTTTTGACTACGTCCCAGCATCATGAGGAGCTGGGCTGGACGTTTTGGAAGGTGCTCATCACCTGCACCACTGCCAGTCTGATACTCTGGTCATGTTGACAGAGGTAAGTCTCTCACTTCCATTCATCAGTGTTTTTCCTCCGGCACCCTTCCCTCCACAAGCCAAGCCCCGGTATCGGCCATCCTCTGGCCAGCATATCATGTCCCAGCTAAGTATTTCTAGGCAGAAAGCATACACCTGAGGTCTGCTCTTTAAAGCACATGTGAAAGCCTGGGGATTTGAGGGGGGGGTTAAATGGGTTTCTTTGCAGGCTCCTCCTGTGCTCCTGGGGAGATGATGTGGTTTTTCGCTTGTCTTCAATCTCAGAACAAGAGCTAAGTGTTATTGATCTGAGACCTAGAGGGAATATTTCTGAGCAGTTCACCCTGGCATTAGTCCATCACTTAGCTGGTATTTATTATTCAAGGCTGGCAAGGGATTCCTGGCAGCATGCCCTGGCCAGACAGCAAACTGGTGACAGAGAAGCCGAGTGAATCAAGGGCAAATGAAGAGGGGAATGAAAGGAAGAAGGGGAAGAAATTGAAAAGTAGATTTTCCCTTCTCAAATTAATTTAGATGATTCCCAAAGTCTCTCTCTGCAAAGTTGCTCCTGTGTGCATTAAAAACCCAAAGCAGGAAGCACACATGGAGCTTGGCAGATGGTCAGCTTGAGATGATTTTTAACTAAGAGTTAAGGTAAAAATGCAGAAAAAGAGGACAAGAGGACAAGGCTTCACTCACTGAGGAATTGTGAAAGGTGCATGTGATGGAGCAAAGTGGCAGCTGTGTGGACACTTGGAGAGTGGAAAGGGGCTGTTCCTCAAAGCTGGAAGATCTAAGAGGAAGAGTCATGACAGTATCTGTCCTGCTCGGTGAATAGTGTCATTTGGGTTACTCCCATCACTCCAGATAGATATATCTTGCTTGATGATTAATAGAAAGATGTACAGCTATGTTGGTTTATCTACCCAGTCCCCTCTGAAGGCTCCTGTCAAAACCATCCTTTATTCCTTTCTAGGCAGGACCAAGCTAATTTGACATGAACTGATGCAACAACTCCTCTTGAAAGTTCATCAGAACAACAGCACAGAAGATGCAAAGCAGGTTGGTTTTTCATGGGGTTTTTTTTTTGCATAAAGGACTAGGAAATAACTGAGTCTGAAGCAGGACAGGAAGCTTTAGTGATCATCATTGGTGTCCTTGCCAAGGAAAAAAGTCAGGGAAAACACAGCCTCAACAGCCTGGTTTTGTGACAGTTCCCTGTTTCTCTCTAATGGCCATCCAAGAGCACAGTGGTGATTCAGGGCAATATCAGGGTTCATACCCTGGTGATTTGGGGATAGAGGCTGAAAACTTTCAAGGACAGATTAGATGAAAAAAATAACATCTACAGTGTCAGCTCCCGATCTGCTATCTCCATGCCAGTTTTACAGGGCATTTCACACAGATCCTGGCTTTGAAGAGTCCATGAAAAACAGCAGCACATTATGCAACAAGGAGCAGACTGAATGAGGATATCTCCAAGGGGCTTGTAGGAAGGGTCAGAGGATCTCCTGTGAGGAAGGAGTTAAGTGTCTTCTTAGCTTAGCCTCAAACATTGCACCAGGGTTATGGCAAAGCAGCGACACAACTCTCTAGGGCATTGCAGGAAAATCCATAAAAATCAGCTTCTGGAGGGACAGCAGGCTGGGCAGAGCCTTTGAGAAGTTGAGCATATGGCATTTCTTTTTCCTAGTCTGTAAGCTTCTCTGTGTCTTTCCAGGCAATAATTCTGCCAGTTTAAAAGCTCTTGTAACCTTTGCACTAAGATAACATTGGTAGAAAGGGGGGGACAAAAATCCCTTAGGCTTGGTCAGATTAAAGAGCCCTGTCTGCTAGGGTGCAGTGAATTCTCCTGTTATTGATCCTGGGTTCATTGTTGAGACAGTGAACTAACAGACCGGCACATCCACTTGGCTTCCCTCTAGCTAAAAATTACATTAAGTTCAAGTATGACATTAATAATAATAACAATAATAATAGTAATAATAATAGCACCCCATTCCATCTCTCTCAGACAAACAGCTACAAAGTTAGTCCAGCTCTCACTCATTTTACAAGAACCCCCAGGCACTGAGATTTCACACCTGAGTCTTTGTGTTCCTTCCTTCTGAATGTTTCAGTCCTCCCTAAAATGTTCATAGCAAGACCTAGGCAAAAATGTTCCTGCTTGGCTTCCACCTTTGAAATAATCTTTGATTCTTTTGGCTTCCTGATATCTTAAGTCTGAAAATGGGCTCATTACAAATGTTGGTCTAAAAATGCCATGTAAGAAGCTGTCCAATGGCTGCTAAAACAACAACAACAAGAACAAGCTTTTTCCAGGCTCCTAAGATTTTAGTCTGTTAGGTGGAAGTTACACCAGCAGAAGATCTGGCTGCTTTTCTGTTTGTGGTACTGCAAAGAGTTTTGTGATTTTTCATCCCCGTTATTCTCTGGATACATGGTGTAGAGAACAAGGTTGGAAAAGTCAGAGAGAAAAGCCAAGTAGTGATGGACGCCTGTCCCCATGAGCTACAAAGGCATCTTTTCCCATGAATTGTACGACGTTGCCGTGTTTCACACCGTCGGTGCTGCCTTTCACAAAGCAAGGACTGCGGAAATGATGCAATCAGTGAGGCTTGATAATTATGATGGCAGCTAATGTGAGCTCAGGTTTGGGCTGAAAGAAGGTATATTTTAATTATTAGTGTCCAATTAAATATTGAATAAGTTCCATTATTGTAGGGGGATTTTGTGTCTCTCAGGGATGCTCAAAAGAGTTAATTAGAGAGCCTGCACACTTGTAGACATGGTGTGTATGTGCCTCCATGCCACTTCAGTGCTGCTACAGATCTCAATGCAAGAATGCAGGTATTTTCCACCCTGTGAGCCTGAAACAGGATTTTTCTGTGTTCTTTAAACTGTCAAGCAGCAATCTACCTTCAACAAGATGAAACTTGGCTAATTGCAAAACAGATAGCTGATCCCATGCTGCTGTGACTGGAGTAACTGGTTAATTTAAAACAAGGGTGGGCATGTTCCTGCCAGCCTGTATCCAGAGCAGCAACTACAGTATGGACACATCCTCATGTTGGTAAGAACATGTCCAACAGTGAGCTCTTCATTGGCTGTACGTGGCTTATATTGCAGACCTAATCTTGGATATCTTATTGTGAGTTCAACTCCCACCATGCCGTTCATGAGCTTTTCAACAGCTATGACAACGTGTCTGGCTCTATTTATTTAGGTATGGACCACAGCCCTACCCCTTGGTTGTCCCCATAGTTTAGTTGTTGGCATGCTCCCTGACTTTTGGCTCATGCCAAATAGCCCACTCCTAGACATCAAATAGGTATTCGGCTAGTACAGCCAGGGACCATTCTCAGTAAGTTCTTTTGATGCAGCGTAGCCTTATTATTAAGGATAAGAGAAGTCAACCCCATCAGTGCAAGCCATGCCATACCAGTAGCAAGGGTACAGGAGGACAGTGCCTGGACATTGCATCTGCTGAAATAGATGTAGCCTGTGATTGTAAGTCAGGTTTTGGCAGCATGATGCAGAGGTGCAGAATTTGCCAAACAGAGGTACTGGCCACTCAGAACCTAGCACACCAGTCCAGACCCATGACCTGCCAACGTTTAAGGGTGGCCTGAATGTCCAACGTCAGAGGGAAGAAAAATAACCCAGTATGTCATCTGGAAAATGGTGCAGTCCTCTCATTTGGTGGGAAAGTGGATGACGTGACCCCATCTGGCAATCAATTCGCACGTGGCATCCATCAGGCTGATGTGAAAGCGAGCTACAAATGGAGTGCTTGTCATTAAGAGAAGATACATGGACGAAACAGAGATGGGAAAACAGTCCACGGGGGGCTATTCTTGAGACAGCCCCATCTAGCAAATAGGATTATTGGTAATGATGAGATAATTCTCTAAGAAGTCATGTCAGATTTAAGTGACCCTGCTAGATGACAAGGGAATGCTGGGGAAAAGCAGGGTGAGAGGTCCCAGCTGGGTCTTGGCCTTTGTTCGCTGCCCAGCACAATCTCTGCAATGGGAAACTGGGTGGGCTGGGGGTGGTGATTACAATCATACAGAGTTAAATTATTTCTTTTCTCTTGAGACAACCCCTAAGTTTTACAAACAACATTTCAGACTGAAACTGAGTTTACCTCCAACAGATAGTTTGTCTGTATTTTTAAGCCTTCTGTCATGCCACAGCCCATCTGTAATGCATTCATCCTCAAAAAAAAATCCATCCCAAGGGAACCAACACAAAATACAGCCAAGTCCCACAGACAGCGTTGGTAGGAAAAGGATCTAAATGTAAATCTGGCTACCACAGCCACTACGTGACCAGCCAGCCTATCCAAAATTCAGGAATTGAATGAACTTTAAACTAGACTCGAAGGGGCAGGGGGATAATATCAGGCTTCCCCATGACAAACTGTGGGATGACATACCAAATCTAGAGGGGCGGGGTGCTAACGAGGCCCCTTAGCCTGTTGCATAAGAGGAAGACATCAGAGGAAGTAAGGGGTGTTCCTTTAAGAGGATGACGCGGTCGACAGCCCAGCTGAAGTGCCTCTACACCAATGCATGCAGCATGGGCAACAAACAGGAGGAGCTGGAAGCCACTGTGCTGCTAGAAAGCTATGACCTGGTTGCCATTACTGAAACTTGGTGGGACGAATCCCACTACTGGAGTGCAGCTACTGATGGCTACAGACTGTTCAGAAAGGACAGGGGAGGAAGGAAAGGCAGAGGTGTTGCCCTCTGCATCAAGAAATTGATAGAGTGTGAAGAGCTATCTCTGAGGAATAGCCATGAGCAGGTCAAGACCTTATGGGTAAGATCAGAGACTGAGGCAACAAAGGGAACTTTGTGGTTGGTGTCTATTACAGGCTGTCTGATCAAGGGAAATCTATTTTTGAAGCCGTCTTACTGCAGCTGCAGGAGGCATCATGCTCTCAGGTTCTTGTCCTGCTGGAGGACTTCAACCACCCTGAAATCTGCTGGAAAAGTAGCACGGCAAGCTGTAGACAATCCAGGAGACTCCTGGAGTGCATGGAGGATAATTTCCTCTGCCAGGTAATAGACAGCCCTACCAGAGGGGATGTGATATTGGACCTGTTGGTCACCAACATGCGTGAGCTAATTGGTGATGTCAAGATTGGAGGCAGCCTGGGCTACAGTGATCAGGCACTGGTGGACTTTGCAGTCCTGAGGGATATGGGGCAGGCAAAGAGTAAGGTCAGGACCCTGAATTTTAGGAAAGCAAACTTCCAGCTCTTCAGGGAGTTGGTCAATAGGACCCCCTAGGAAACTGCCCTCAGGGACAAGGGAGCAGAACAGAGCTGGCAGATCTTTAAGGACGCTTTCCACAGAACACAAGAGCTCTTGATCCCCAGGTCGGAAAGGAAGGTGTGAGACCAGCATGGCTGAGTGGAGACCTGCTGGGCAAACTAAAATGCAAGAAGGAAATGCACAGGCAGGGCAAGCGGGGACAGGGATCCTGGGATGAGTACAGGGATGCTGCCTGGTTGTGTAGGGATGGGGTCAGGAAGGCCAAGGCGCGGCTGGAGCTGAACTTGCCAAGGGATGCAAAGAATAGTAAGAAGGGCTTCTACAGGTATGTCAGCCAGAAAAAGAAGGTCACGGAAAGCGTAGCCCCCCGATGAGCAAGACTGGCAGACTGGTAACAATGGATGAGAGAAGGCTGAGGTACTGAACGACTTCTTTGCCTCAGCCTTCACTGGTGGCATCTCTTCCCACACCTCTCGAGGGGATGGACTGCGAGACGGGGACTGGGGGAGGAAAGTCTCTCCCACTGTAAGAGAAGATCAGGTTCGAGACCATCTGAGGAACCTGTATGAGGAACATACACAAGTCTATGGGACCTGACAAGATGTATCCCAGAGTCCTGAGGGAATTGGCTGATGTAGTTGCCAAGCCACTCTCCATGCTATTTTGGAAAGTCATAGCAGTCAGGTGAAGTCCCTTGAGACTGGAAAAAGGGAAACATTGCACCCATTTTTAAAAAGGGTAACAATGAGGACCCTGGGAACTACCGACCTGTCAGCCTCACCCCTGTGCCTGGGAAGATCATGGAACAGATCTTCCTAGAAGCTATGCCAAAGCACATGGAGGACAGGGATGTGATTTGAGACGGCCAACATGGCTTCACCAAGGGCAAGTCCTGCCTGACCAGCTATTGAGATTGGCCTTCTATGATGGAGTGACCACAGGAGTGGACAAGGGAAGAGCTGTGGATGTCATCTATCTGGACTTCTGTAAGGCCTTTGACCCAGTCTCCCACAACATCCTTCTCTCTAAATTGGAGATATGGATTTGATGGGTGGACTGTTGGGTGGATGAGGAACTGGTTGGTGGTCACATCCAGAGGGTAGTGAACAACTCAATGTCCAGAGGGACATAGGTGACGAGCGGTCACTGTCCCTCAGGGGTCCATATCGGGACCAGTAGTCTTTATTATTTTCATCAGTGACATAGTGGGATTGAGTGCACCCTCAACAAGTTTTCAGATGACACTAAGCTGAGTGGTGTGGTTGACATCCAGAGGAACCTGGGCAAACTTGAGTAATGGGCCCATGTGAACCTCATGAGGTTCAACAAGGCCAAGTGCAGGGTCCTGCAACTGGGTCGAGGCAACCCCCCATATCAGCACAGGTTGGGGGATGGAGGGATGGAGAGCAGCCCCATGGAGAAGGACTTGGGGTCCTGGTGGATGAAAAGCTGGACATGAGCCGGCAATGTGCACTCACAGCCCAGAAGCCAACCGTGTCCTGGGCTGC
>NW_010509634.1:17376-23245 GCF_000687285.1 Phaethon lepturus
TGGGAGGACAGGCTGGGAGAGCTGGGGGGGCTCAGCCTGGAGCAGAGAAGGCTCCGGGGAGACCTTAGTGCAGCTGCCAGGGCTGAGAGGGGGTTTGGAAAAAGATGGGGACAGACTTTTAGCAGGGCCTGTAGCGATAGGACAAGGGGTGATGGTTTTAAACTGAAAGAGAGTGGATTTCAACTAGATCCAAGGAAGACATTTTTGACACTGAGGATGGTGAAACCCTGGCCCAGGTTGCCCAGAGAGATGGTGGATGCCCCATCCCTGGCAACATCCCAGGTCAGGTTGGACAGGGCTCTGAGCAACCTGCTCTAGTTGAAGATGTCCCTGCTCATGGCAGGGGGGTTGGACTAGATGACCTTGAAAGGTCTCTCTCTACCCAAACTGTTCTATGATTCTATGATCCTGTGAACCTTCACATGGAGATAAGCCAGCAAAATCTGCCCTGTTCAAATCCCCATCAGAAAAGTTGTGCTCACAGATAAGCTGGCCTAAAATTAGAGTCATTACAGTTTCTTCAGTAGTGTGTAAAAGACTTCTATAGCAAATTCTTTATAACTCCTACAACACTTGATAAATTTCTTTCTAACTTCTCCCATAAATGTATTAGCATATAAAAAGTGTCATTTTACCTTGGTGCTTTAAAAAGGAAATTAATCCCTGTTTTCTTGATAAACAAAGCTAAAAACAGTCTGAACAGTGAAGTTGTTAGTGCAGTTCCCAACATTTAAGGCTGTTCTCATTACATGAATACACAACTAGAAATGACAAAGCAGTAATCTCTTGATTCACAGCAGCAGAAACCAGAACACATTTTTGATGACAACCTTTTCAAATGTGTTGGGAGCCCTCTGAAAGAAAGATGATAATAATTAAATTAATCATACTAATAATTAATGATGGCTATTGCAGTGCAGTTTCTCTCAAACAGAAAAATGAAGTGACATACAAGCCTGCTGCAATGCAGTCTGATTCTGTTCTCAGCTCTGCCCCTTCTTAGGGGAATCCACCACAGATAAAATGATGATGGTCAGAGACAGCTGATGTGGATCAAACTACCATCACCTTGTAAAAAAATGTCATAATTAAGCACTCTCACAGTTTTTTCTGTATTTGGCAGATAAAGCCATTTCTTTGTCCTCTATTATACTAGGTCCTGCCCAGGCCTAATGCAAAAAAGATGACCCATGCCCCATAATAAAATAAAAATATGCAAAAACATGTACCTGAACCCAAATTCCCAAGCCCATCTCTCCCCCGGTATCTTATTCATAAGGAGACTTCTCATGATGAGTTTAATTTTCTTCTCCATCTGATAAGTTGTTCTAGGAACAGAGACTGTCTTTCAGAGGAAGACAACAAATTGATTCCATTTAAAATTCTTCTTTATCCATGACCAACCCAATCTGAAGTGCTATCAATCTGGGTGGTGGCTTCCCCAGTGGAAAAGATGGAAACCAAAGATTTGGCTTTGTTTGTTTGTTTGTTGGTTTGTATTGGATTTCTTCACTGATGCCGTTTGTGTTTTGTTTTGTTTTTAATAATACACAGACATAACTGTATCTTCTGGGTGAAGGCAGCTCACCAGCTGCCACTGTTTATTGGTTTGTTTATCTTCATTTACTTTTTTAGAAAAGAACAGGGAGCGCAGTTTGTGTCCTTCTTGTGACCAGAGTCAAGCAGCAGGGATTCTAGGCATGTGCATCTTGATGGAGAAAAAGACCTTGAAGGACATGAGAGGGACAGCTTTTGAACACCTGGTGACCATATTATTTCAGTTGCAAAACTGCAACCAGAATAGAAATGCTGTGGATTCATCACAGTATTACAACCAACAAAGAAGTGGAAGAAGTCAACTCATTGTCATGACAAAATGTGATGGGTCTGACCTTCACCCTGGTCCTACAGAGGGGTGACAGCACTGCTCCTGCAGTGCATGTGCCAGCGCAGAGTGGATGAGAGACTCAATGCACATGCTTTTTAAGATGCTGTGGAAAAAAAAAAAGCTATTGTTAACCTTTGGTGTAAAAACTGAGAGCAATGACTGTAAGGAGGAAAAGTAAGTTTATTCAGGCTTCAGGGGCTATCATGGGATATGGCTCATAAAGATGAGGGGCTAAACTTGAAGAACGGTCACTCTAATGTGCCCTGTTCTTATATTTGCCTCTGCTGGTCATGACTGCAGACGTGATATGGGGATAAACAGTCCATCGTTTTGAGCCAATGTGGCCATTCTTGTGTTACTCTGAAGAGAGTTCATATTACTTCATAACAGCCACCTCTGAATGACGGTGGCTAGTCCTACTCTTTAAAGGAGGCATAGGACTCACCTCACTGATCAAGGGACCTGAATTTAGGTGTCTACTTACAAATGTCTCTATGTGAGTCAAAGTCTCTGTCATTTGAGATGCCCAGAAATATCCCACTTGCTTTTCAGCCTTTGTTTCTGAAGGGCTCAGATCAGTGGATCCAGTATCACATCTACCCGTCCCACGGCAATGAGCTGGGTACCGCGGGAAGTCTCAAATGGCATTAAGTGCTTATGCTGGGCAAACTCCATGTAGTCACTGGAGTCTGTAAGGGCTCCCCTTGCTAAAGCAGGTAACACTTCAACATGAGCTGGTGTCAGAGACTCACAAGACATTTCTGGGCTTAAGCATGGGTAGGGTTGCTCAGCAAGAACCTCCCTAAGGCTAGCATCATCTGCCCTGCTCTGAGAGGGGAGCTTCTCACCTGCTATGCAATTGTTGAGGGGCCTACAAACGCATACAGCATTCCCTTTCCCAGAAATTTCCCTTTCTTCCAGAAAAGGAAGAAACAAGTCAGAATTTTCCTGTGTTTTGTCACTGGGACCTTCACACGTCTACACCAGCCTCTATTCTCCAGCCTTGTGGCCTGTTGGGGTAATACAGCTCAGATTTGTGTAACTAAATGCCATTACCCCAAGGAAAGGTTGGGCATATCTCCAAGCACAGTCCTTAACTCATGCTCATTCCATAACCCGGCTTGGGCACTGTCTGGGAGCCCGAGCTGGTACATCCCAAAATGGTGCCAAGGCAGTGCTCCAACCTGAGTCAGGCCTGGTTTGTTCTCCTAGTATGGACCTAACTGAGACCACTCCCTTCTGCTCCTTATGTGTATCCCCGTCTCCAGACACAAATCCAAAATCACTTGGATTTCTCCAAGGCTTTCCAATATTGGGGAAGCTGGCTCTGGACAGAGAAAATCTTGCTCAAAAATAAGCAGCACTTTGCTTTAGAGGTCCATGGTTAGACTCTCAGATGAATTGTCAAAGGGAAATTAACTCAAATTGTGACAGGAAAACAAGGACTTGCATGTTTATAACAAGATTTATGAAACCTTTCTATATATTTATGTGTATGTCTACTTGTATGACGTCCCCTAACTCTTAACTCTTCTTTGATTCTGACCAGTTCCTGCCACATCTGATGCACAGTTAATGGCATCAGGAAGATGGAGTTCTGACAAGTTTGGAGGTGACTGGCAGCGAAGTAAAGGACACAAGTCTACCTTTGCTCTGAAGAAAAGCTTGCAAAATGAGTTTGGCCCTTATGAGCCACCTCAGGATCCATGCGGGAGGAAGCGCATCCCCGTGGTCCCATCACTGGAAAAGATTTGGCTGGAGTTTTCACCTTCTGAGATGCTGGCATCGCTCAATCTGAGGATGCCAGTCCGTGGGGAAATGAGGTTTCCTGAGTGCAGCAGTGTGGTGGAATGTTTTGCTTCATTCAAAAAAAAAAAAGGCAGAATTTCCCTTTGTCCCACAGATTCTGCTGTCTGTCTGGATCTTTTCCTGCCCTACAGGAAGCAATGTGCAGGGGTAAACAGTCTGTCAGCAGCATCAAGAAGCCTCTGTTCAGGGGGAATGGTCTGTCTTCCTGCTCTTGTTTTAAGGTGTCCCTTTTCTGCTATAATGCTACCCAAAGAAGCACTGATATCTAACCTTTTCCAGATAATCTGCTTTCTGTTTGCAGTTTCATGCTGATCATATGGACCAGAAGAACAAGCTGGAGCAGCCAACTGCCTCCCTGGGCTGGCTTTCCCACGCCACTCTGTCCTCCAGACTGAGTGCCATGAGTGCCTCAGTGCAACCCTTGAAGACTGAAAATCTGAAGTGCCTAATCCCCAGCAAACACTTCTGCTGGCTTCAGCCATGAGTTTCTGTTGAAACTGTAGCAGGAGGTCCCTGCTGGAGGGAGAAATCGCCTGGGACTCAAGAGGAAGCTTGTCGATATTAGGAAAACATGGGCATTTAACATCAATCATAATCAGGGAAGAGGGGGAGAGAGCAGTCAACAATGGCTTGAGGAGCTGGAACAAATCAGCATGTCACTGGGATGGCGGTTGTTCCCACACTTTAACACGGGCTGGAGCAAAGCTAAGAGCCATTAATTGACTTTTAGCTCTAACTATAATCCTGATGTCTTTTAGATGTCAATTAACCACCAGTAATAGGTGGTTAATTGTGTAAGATGGCCTTTCAAATGAGATGTAAGACAGAGACCCAACCACTCTGTGGGCATTAAGGGTCCTTCTGCATTTTGCAGAAGAGTGGGGACTGAAGAGAACAGTTTTCTCTGGCCCTTTTCCAGCGTCCTTCATTACGTTACCTCCCCTGTCTGCATTGGATAATTTTTTACTGTAGCTATACCTTCATTATAGCATTTATCTTGTGCTTTTATCTGTGCAGGGGTCTACAGGGTTGTTTTATTGTAATTACATTTAAAGGTCAAGGCAGAAGTATCTCACAGGTGCACATTATGGGATCTAACATGAGCGCTGTCTTTCAATATCGGATAGAGCAAGAAACATGGCTCAGAGCTCCTTCCGTGAACTGCAGAGTCAGTGAAACCAACTTTTTCAGCTTCTCCTGCTTGGATGTCCCAAGATCTAAACAAGTCCAAGTCTCCAACCTGGGCTGGAGCTTTCCCAGAGGGAAGGACATGGTTGCATCTCTGCTGTCAATGTCAATTGTCGAGCATTAATTACACAGATGCACCCACTGTTTTGGGGTCACAGGGACCCCTGCACGAGTTATCTGCTGTCTAATAGTAACTAAGGTCGTACTACTGCCTTTCCATTAGGAAGACACTGAAAGGTGTATCTGTCCCCTACCTGGCAGTTTCATGCCCTTAAATTTGTAGGAATAAGATATCTTTGAGACATCTGCATCCTGTTGAACATAGCTGACAGAAACGGGGACAGAAACAAATCAGAAATATATACCCCTGTACTGCATGGGCTTTTTTTTGCTTAGGCAACAAAAAGCAGGCTACAAAGAAACCTAAGGGCCTCAGAAGGACCACACTGCTTCAGGGTCTCAAAAGTCATGTCCTGTCCCTAGAAAAGCCATAAACACTTATTACTTTTCCAGAAGCCACTTGAAATCTCCAGTCACCCTTGTTTATTCTACCCTGACCTATTTCCCTTTCAGTTCTCTCCCGTTTAGCATGAGACCAGAACTGCACAGAGTATCCAGAACCTGGAGACATACTGAGAAAAAGTTCTTACATCTTTCCTTCTCTGTTCCTGCTACAATAATACCCGACATTTGACTTGCTTGATTTGACCCATATGAACATCAAGCAGATGTTTGGAGCAGATGGATTCTCTCTCACATGCGCCTCTAATCCCAAGAGCACAGGTATCTGTCATGGGGCACTTTCTGCTCCAGCCTTACTGGTGTCTGCTGTTACACTTCTCTTCAGGCATTTCTTCTATGTACTAAATACGTTCAATTCATTTATTCTGGACTCTGCTGTCATCATGGTCCAGCTCAGTCCATGGCTCCCATGTGCTGGTGGAGAGCCAGTTTTGATAGGATCTAATTCAATGACTCTTTTCC
>NW_010509634.1:23276-64669 GCF_000687285.1 Phaethon lepturus
AAGATGAGGAGGAGCTGTGAGTACGCAACGAAAGGAAACCACCGTCACCCGTGGTTGCCTAGGGTGCACGCGGGTGGTTGCCAAGGCATGGGTTCCTCAGGAGCCCTTGCATCCCACAGTGAGCACCTCATAAACAACAATGGTGAATCCAGCGTCTGTTTCTCTACAAATTCTTCTTGCTTCCTCCTCCTCCACCTGCTGTATGGATTAACCTGTGCACTGCCACTCCCCACCCTTGCACGCAGGGTGGCACAGAGCACACTGTATCTTTTACACGTCTGTGTCAAATCCTCTCTATGTGGGAAATCAAATTATCATCTGAAATATGTAACAGTTGAAATGGGCCAGTATTTGACAGCATCCCCTATGACAGCAGGCTCTTGGGAGAAAGGACAGTCCTCTTCACCTCCTCTCAGCCCCTTTTCCCTCTAATCCAGGAAGAGAAAGACAGATCTTCTCTCTGGCTCACTGCATGATCCAGTGAGAACATCAACTCATTCACTACAAAATTACCTCTCAGAATAGCAGAAGATGTTAGACCAGTCTGATCCAAACCATCAGCTGCAGACTGGTAGAGAAGAGAGAGATTTACAGAGAACAAAGATCTCATCCTTTGATTTCTCTCCATGTGACCATTTCCTTCTCTCATGGTTTACATCATCCATTGCTGACTATTTTCTGAACATTTTCCCTCTGACAACCAATGCACTTATTGGAGAAGGACCCATTTACAGTTCCCTCCTGCCACCCTCAAGGAGTTATGCTGCCAAGGAGATCAGGTGGTGGGATGCTGGGCCAGAGGTTTCTGTGTTCTTACAACTCCTCAGACTGGCAGAGTGAGGGCAGACACAGGTTAAACCACCAGCGCCTATCCCAGCAGAGAGGGAGAAGATAAACCCTGCAATGTTGACCTAGTAAATCAGGGAGTTTTTAATAGGAACTGGTGGCTGGAGAAGGATAACATGGTCTGAGCTTCTGTTTGCCTGCATGCCTGACAAATGCAAACCACAGACTGAACAACAGGTTTCTTGGTAGAACTGCTGGACACGTGTGGAGTCTTGATGACAAATCCAGTGGGCAGGCTGGGTCAGAGCTTGAAATAGGGGCACCCTGAAGATAGGAAAGAGCAAGCATGGATTGTCTGGTTTGGGACTGTTCCCGGTCATCCTGCCATGGAGCTTTAACAAAATCTCTCCTTGTTTCTGGAAAGTCAAAGAAGGTACCATGGTCCCAGAATCCATTATTTTTTGCGCAAATAGATTAACAGGTACTTGCCACCCCTACAGGTGAGTAGAGTGTCCTCAAGCATGGAGGTAAGGCACCTGTCTCCACCTCTCCCAAACCACACACTACCCATCAGCTCCCTCTACATCCTGCTTGTGAGGGACTGAGATATTCAGCATCACCATTTACCTCTGGAATAACACTTTTGTAAAAGTTGGCAAAATTATTTGTCAATCAACAATGTCAAACTTTTGTTTATATGTTCCCCAAAAGCCTCTGAAAGTCAACCAATCCATCTTTTTTTTTATAGCTAGGGCTTCCAAGACTCTACTCTATACTCAAGTAAAGCATAGACTTTTTCTCTTTTGCTACAGTTGTAAAGAAGATAAACACGAAGTAAGGCTACAGCCATGATGGAGGTTTAAGATTGCATGGCATCTGACTCAGTTGCCCTAACAATTACAGCAATCCAGTGTCTTGCATCTTCTGCTTCAGTGCCTCTTTATGTTTTGATAGCAGGTTGGAAACAGAGAGCAGCACAGATGAGGACAAGTGAGACCAACATTCAAGTGCTCAACTGATAAGGAAATCACTCTGGATGTCACTACAGGAAAAATTACTTGTGTGTTTAAGAAGAGCTTCCCCAGTGTGTGGGGTGTATTGTTCTGCAGAAGGGGAAAGGAGAAAGTGAAAACTGCTCCCTGAGTGGAGATTATTGTCTCAGTAATTTCCATTCCTCACAGTTACCCAAAAGTTGGTACTTGCAGGGTGCTGGTCCCATAAGTTTTGAACATATGGGAATTTCTGCTAAAACCTACTTTGAGGTCATGCAGACGGATTGTTTTACCATGTTCAAAGATAGAGATGAAGCAGCAGGGGCCAACAGACCTGTATTTTCACCTGATCTTTGACAGGGCCTTTCTGCGATGCCTTAAGCAAAGCACGTGATTGCACTGTGCCTCAGTTTCCTTTCTGAAGAACAGAAATAAGAGATGAGATTGGTATTTGCAGGAATATGGCAATGTGTTGGCAAAGAACCATGGATAACAGGTTCCCTTCCTTTACGACTTTCAGCTCAGCAGTCTGTACAGCATGCAGCTCCAGGCGTGACAGTACCATTCACTCCTCTACCTAAGAGACTGGATTCAGAATAATCTTCTAGTCCAACCTGCAGGTCACAATCAGAGGCACTATCTGAATGAAAGAACTGCTTTTGGGAGACTTCTGTTTGAGTATAGTCCCTTAATGCAATTTTTGGCTTGACAAAAAGATCAAGATGGAAAAAGACTATGTTGGAAAAAGATGGTAGGCACAGTAAGCCAAGCGCAGCCTTCACAGCAGCTGATGGAAGAACAGCCTGAAGTGGTTAGACTGCAAAGCTGACATTGTGGGTGCTGGTCCCTGGTCCTCCGACATACACAATGCCCTGGAAGGCAACACCTTGTTGAAATTGTGTCTCCCTCTAGCAAGTGGAGAGAGACATTGATCTAGAGACATTGATCATGTCTCCCTCTAGAGACTGTCTCTACAACCTCCAACAGTTAGGATCTGCATTCTCCTAATGCTCGAACAGCTCAAAGAGCCAGGATTGAGCTGTGCATCCAGCAGGCTGGAGGTCATGTCTCTGCAGATATACTCCTGTGAACCACGTTAACATTGCTTTCCCTTGTGCTGCAACAGTGATAAACACCACTGGAGGCATATCACAAGCACATAAATAGCATGTGCATCCCACTGACAGGTGGAAGACTAGGAATTCAGAGCTCTTCAGAGGAAGGAGAAGCAGTCGTTGTCAGGAGAGCAAGTAGGAAGCTGAATTGCATGTTCACTCAGCTACACTTGCTAGACTGGTTTCAATGTGGAATAGAGAAACATGAATCTGTACTTAAAATTACAGTGAATCTGGAATTTGATCTTAGCTTGCAGGATTTGGTTTCCCTTTGTTCAAGTGACTGAACACATTGTTGGAAGGTATCCATGCCTGGGGGAAGCTCAGAGCCTGAGCAGGTGAAGCACAGAAGTTCATTGAGGGGAAACTGAGGTACGAGCAGGAACCAGGTCCAAGTCTACAAAGCTTTATGGGTTCTAACTCCACATGATCAACCTGAGATACACATATGGCACTAATCTACAACACTAGACCTATTGGAAATCCATGCTTTTCTGGAGAAGTATCTGGGGATGCTCTAGGACAACTCAGATAGATGCTTGTGTTTGGCCAGTTGAACTACGCCTTCTCCATCTGCTGATTTACAGGAGACTAGATAGAAGCAGGCAGACTGACCAGGGGTGAGAGGTGGTTTAGATTGTCCTTCATGCCTTGAATGGAGATGCTATACAATTATCTGATGCCTACATCCACACCCAGAATGCAACTTGTCTCACCTACTTTTAGACATCTGTATCCAGTCTTAAAGGGCATCCCCCTGTATTCAAGAAGGAGAGAGAGTTTAACTTCACTCCATTGACTAGTTTAGACAATTCATCCTTCAGATGGTTTCTATTAGTTAAAGGAACACCCAAGGAGTTCAGGCTGATGGAGGAGCACCAACATGCTCACTGCTCATGGACACTCATTTAAAGATGAAGGTGATGTACTATCAGAAGTTGTCAATGCATTTCCCCACAATGTGCTTTTCCGCCAGCAAACACCAGTTCACAGAAGCCAAAAGTTCACTTGACACTAGAGGGCTTCTAATGAAGATGATATTGAAATTGTTTCTCAAGTTCTGCCTGTGTCCGAGAGGCACAAGAGATTAGATTAATTTGTAGATCAGGACATTTGCATTTAGGTCTTGATGTCCACAGATGCTAGAGGATGATTCAGTTGCCTAAATATATGTCTGGTGCCATCTGAGATGTCCTGAGCTATTTGATGTGGACCCAGCAGGCATGTCAAGGCCTTGGAGACATGTCTCCTAGAGCACATTTGGAGACCAGTTGAAGGCCTGCAGCTATCTCACACCCCAGGTGAGTTCTTAGACATATAGGATAGGAAGCATTTCCTTTCTCTTGCATACCTCTCTGGGGAACATTTCAAAGGTTTTCCTTTTAGCCTGATGCAGAATAAAATTTTATTTTATTTTGAATTATTTTCTTGCACATCTGATTTGTGTAAGAATTCACGGTTTCTGTTCTGCTTGATGTTCAAGATCTTTTCTGGCACCTGTATTTGTAGAAACAGGATTAATCCTTCATGGGCCAGGAGGACTAAAAGAGGAGAACAAGCTTTGTCAGAGCACTGAGAAACTAAGAAGAAAACTGAAAGACAACCCTACTTTTAAAAGGGACACGTGAGATCCCAGGCTGGGGATATATGGTACGAGGTCTTCCTGAGATCTTCTGAGCTGCACATAAGTCCCTCGTTTAATCAGAGGATGAAACCAGCAGCAGGGTAATGTTGATCTCCCCATGCCCTGCCCAATGCCACCTCTGCAAATGAGCACAGGGACAATAAACCAGGCGCTTTACATGCTGCTTCCCTCGCTCCGCTGAGGCCAGCAGAGCTGGATACATGAACCTGCAGCTATGGGAACTCTCTGCTATTGACTCCATGAAAGATCTCGAGCCAGTTGTTTCCCCATCCCAGACCTCATCTGAACTGCCTGCAAAGTGTCCTTGCCATTAGGGGCTGGCTGTGCTGTTAGGCACTTTGAGATTGAGTCACTTCCAACATTCAAAGTAAAATTCCCAGCATGATCCAGACAGAAAGGGAGACAGTGAGGGCAGCGCAGGTCAGAAAGGGCGTGCTACCTTGCACCTCAGAGACCTCCAAAGCATGGCTCCCCAAAGAATGGGGCCAGCCGCTGCTGCAGATGAAACCAGAGAGGGAGGTTTCACAAAGAGGCGTTCCTACTTTAAACACTTCTAAAGTTTCTCCCCAAACAAGGTTTAAAACAATAAAAATAACAATGCAGAAAGAAAGGAGGGGTGGGGGGACTGCAGCAAGAAGCAGCACAAAAAATACACTATAAAGAAGCAGACAGCAGCATTGCCCGTGTACAGCTGTCTGAGCTGACGTTAGTGCTCTGGGGTGTTTGGAATATCTTCCTCGCACACCACACACCAGCACGCACGTATATAAATACACATCCCTATAAGCAGTGATAGTATTTTGTAATTAAAGGTGCCCCACAGCAAGTCTGTGCTCAACAGAATAATACTATAATCTTTACAAATCCCTTTGCTTCCTTGAAAGGATGCAGCTAAGTCAAAGACAGAGGCACAGGAAAAAATAATAGTACCAAAGGCACTCAGGATGCAATAAAACAGAGGATTAGATCTACATTACTTTCATTACATTATATTGTATTTTTATTATTAGGTCCACAGTTATCATTTAATCTTATAGCTGCTGTGTCTGATAGAGTGGAACAAAAACAAATGGAATTCATCCCCCACACACACACCAAGGAATTGGAGATTAAGGAAAGATTAACATCACGTGTAAATGAATGAAAAATGTAAATTGCAAAAGAAAAGGGAAGAAAAGGAGGTGTGTTGGGGCTGGGGAACACTGGGAAAGCCATCCTGGTGTGAGGCTAACTCTCCTTTATCTCTGCCCGCTTTCATGCGGCAGGAAGGGAGAACCAGGGACCTCGCCCTTCTCTTCCCCTGTATATTTAGGACTGATGCTCTGAACTGAAGGTATGAATCTCACTTGCACTGAGGATGCCCTGCTGATGGAAGCAGCCTGCCATGCAGAGCAGTTTCCCGGGACGTACAAAGCAGGACTCAAAACACCACACAACTCTCAGCACTGGGGGGTAGATGCTGAAACTAGTGGTGTGGGAAAACCATGGTTCGTCTCTCTTCTCCCTTGCTCAGCCTACAGTGGGATGAATCAGCCTCCTTTTCTAGCTTGGGAGGCTTGAATCTCCTCTTTTCCTACCTTGCCCTTACCCTGGTGCAAGAGAGTCATGGCAGCCGGTGAGACCTTTGCAAGAGCAATGACCAGGCAGCAGTTCAGCTGGTCCATGATCCTGCTCCAAGACCATGCAGTGCGTGAGACTCGGCACTCACAGACTAGCTCATCTTCATGCCTTTGCAGGATTAATTTCTGGAGGAGAGAAATGGCTGACACAAGCCAGGCATTTCTTGGCTGCAATCGTATTTACCGAGAGCATTCACAAAGGATTTACAAATCTAAAGGGGGATTTATAGGGAATTTAGGCACCTAACTCTAAAACAGCGATCCTGAAAATCCCCACTCATCCACCACCTAATCCCAGAGGCTCCTGAGCTACACAGGTACCATTTTTTTCCCCTCAAAGCTCCGCCTATAGGCATGTACAGAAGATCCTCGGTCATGGCAAAGCTGAGCAGCTCCTAACCAGAAATCCCCACGCTCTTTACAGTACCTACCCTGAGCATCCCTTTATCCATCAGCAATCCTGAGAGACCCTGAGGCACTCTGCGTTCACAGAGACAGAGCTGCTGCTGGTTTATGTTAAAATACAGCAGCTCCTTCTTCCCTCCGTCTATACAATAGCTCAGGATAGTCTCTTAGGCTGAGGGGGCCGAAGGCACGGTTCCTCCTCCATCTGAATGAAACTCATGTCTCCTGGTGCAGATGGAGACTGTAAATAAAGATGACTTGCACTGGGGACTGAAGAGAAGGGAGCAGGTGGGGACAGGGGGGATGAAGATACCCTTGGGGTACCCAACAGTGGGGGGGAAGAAACCTCACCATGGACATCACGCTCGTGCCAGGGAAGACCTCAGGGTGGTGATGACTTGCCGTAACTCTCCCTGATTGTGCCTGAAGAGACCAATATTGTTAAGCCTCAGACGCAGGACACTGGCAGTGTGAACATCACAACAGAGGAAGTGGGATATATCAGGTATATTGCGTTACTGATTATACTTTTCTTTACAAATTAGATAATTTGGATGATTAGAGAGTTAAAGTATTAATTAGACTAGCAATAAACACTATTTTTTGCTCCATATATGTAGTTTGTTCCTTCTAGCCCATAACAAGACCATTACTGTAATTGTGGTTCTGCTGAAGTTATGATCTCTGTTCAAGTATTTCACACTCAGGAGGGAGATCTGATCTGCAGTCACCCAGGGGACCTCTGTCCTCATTATTTCCTCTTGATAGTTACCTGTGGATGGCATTACATGGTGCTCACCTTCCTATATGTCCAAGAGCTATGGCTGGGGTTCATTTAAGCCAATATATGTACTTGAAAGAGAGACAACTCCGTATCAGCCAGTCGCCCTCAGATGCCTTCCCAGTCTTGGCAAAAAAAAAAAAAAAATTTCAGGGTGCAGTTTGCCTGTTTCTAAGGTAGATGTACCAAAAATTTTCAGGGTGCAGTTTGCCTGTTTCTAAGGTAGATGTACCAAATAGATCAGTCTTTCTCTCCTTGTGCTATAGGAGAAGCTCAAAAGCGGACCTACAGTGCAACCATTTGAATTCAAGTGCTTTTTCTGCCTTCCGTATTCCACTCCTGCATCCTACCAGCAAGGTCCTGCAAGAGTCAGCACGTCTGGCTCTAGAGTCCCTCTGTGTGCAATCCTGCATACAGAGTAAGTAGAAGCATTAGGAACTTTTCACTCAAGGACAATTCCTCATCCTGCATTTGCTATGTGTCTGGTGGCCAGTGATCTCTGCCTCTCTGTTCACCCCCAGGTCAGGATCATGTCTGCTTCACCTGCTCGCTGCTAGATCTCTCCTGATCTCCCTGGCTTGTGCTACATGGGCCTCTGAAGACAGGACTTACCTCACTGTCCACTGTCCAAAAGTTAATATAAACTAACATTACAGGACAAAGTCAATGGAGAACGAAACTTCCGGATTCATGGCACTTTAAGGTGCAAGAAGTTAACTACCTTACGTGTCTGCTTCGACTACAGAAGATGAGTAAAATAGATATTTAACTCCTGGTTAGCTAAACTGAGGAGACATCATGTTTTCTCTGTCTGTCTCAGTCCACACAGACTACCTGCTGGCTGAGCCATTGCTTTAGGTAGTAGATTCTGTTGCTTCCAGTTATTACACTATAAAATGGTTTAGTTGCTCTTTTCACCTCGTTTGAAATTAGAGTGATGAGCATTCCCTATATGTGCCTACAAATGTCTCTCTCACAGACCTGCTTGGTGTTGGCCACCGACTCTTTTCAGAGTAGCAGTGGTGTAGCAGACTCTGGCTGTTCATGCCTGGAAGCACAACCTGATTGAGTTTTTTAATTTTGTTGAGGTTTCTCTGCACACAGTTTCTCCATGGCCAAGGAGTCCCTCTCCACCCTTCTCACCTTAGGTTGCCTTTCAGTGCATTGAAATCTATGCTTCCCAGAGCAATACACTCACCGCATGCTTCTGCTTTCTCTCTTGTTAATGCATCTGAACTACATCTGGAGTCACCTTGACAGCAAGATCCTGATTTATCTTTAAATGGCACCTTTTATGTTCCCCTTCCATTAGTTGTGCAATGCTTTATATTACCCACATCCATGTGGCAACCGTCCTGTGCACGGTGTTATAATCAGCAAGGACAGAGCAAGGAAAATGAATTTGCAAAGAAGTAGTGGGTTAATGCCATTGCTATTCCTGCAGCTGAATTATTCTGGTGGGTCTTAGGATGATCACAAGGTAAGGGGGAGAGTGACACAAGATCCTAAATGTCCATGTCAGGCAAGGGTCTATTCCTTCCTTGTGACCTATCATTTTTCTATTAAACTGAAAAACCCCAACCCTCAAGCCTTCAGACATCCAGTGAGGAAGCCCAGAGCAATTTCATCCAGTTTGTATGGCCAGACATATTTCATGAATAGGAGAAAGCTTTAAGTGACCAGACAGAAAGCAACTTACAACTGGAAAACCAGTTATGTCTCCTATTTTGTACTGTGATTATTTATTATCTGTCTTTCACCAGTGTGCACGGTTGCATGCAGGATCAGAATCCCACCGGGCTCATTGGAGCACACCCAAACACTAACACTAACACTAACATGGCAAATATTGTCATCTAACTTACAAAATAACCAGCAGGGTACTAAAAGCATGAGGAGAGGACAACATTCAGCCAGGCAAGGTGACATAGTTTCTTCAATTCTTCAGCAAGCTGAGAACTAGAAAACTTTGGAGCAATCAGCCACTGCATGGGGTAAGGAAGAATGTGTGAAGTTTTAGCTCATTTAAAGTCATTTAAAAGTTCATTGTGGGTCTGGGCAAAACCCCACTGAAATCAGCAAGAGCTTTTTGACTGGTTTCTTTCCCCTGAAGAGTAATGCTGCAAAGAATAGACTGCAAGTTTCAACTACAGAGAGTTGCAAATCACAGGGCATCAAAGCTGGAAAACCCTCTGAACATACCTCCCTCCAGCAATTACTCATCTGTTAGCTTTTATACTGGAGGGAAGTATAAGTTACCTGAAGTACTGTTTGCAAACATATTTCTCTGTGTGACATTATGGAGATATGCATGAATATAAAAGCAGAATCTCAGAACTGCACTGATGGGCATTGCTTACTGGTGAACGCAAGTGCCTGCAAAGCAGGAGGACATCTGCAGTGCTTCCCTGAGGTCAGAAGGAGCTGTGAGCTGCTACAGGTGTGGTGGGATGGAGCAGCTTGCTGTTACTGACACAGGCAGCCACCATCCAGCTTCCCCAGCTTTCCTCTCTCCACCTCATCCTCCCAGCCTTGCAGTCCCACTCACATCCTTCATCCAACCCTTGCTTTTGCCCAGGCTGAGGTGACGCAGCTCACTGAGCCAGACAGGAGTGATTCATGTGCGTGAACTTCTGCGGGTCTTGGTTTGACTTTTGCCGTTGCAAAGAACTACACCCGCATGGCAACAGTCAGATGAGGACAAGATTCAGCAGCAGTATTTGAGTGCAGCCCGGAAAATACAATTTTCTGCTGTCAGTAGCATAAGGCCCCCAGTCTTGTGGCGACCCAACACCACAAGGTCTCAGGATGTCTCTGGGCTTGTTGTGCCCTGAGCTGGGTGTCTCTGTGACCACAAGTGTCCCATGGCCAAGGACCTGTGCTGACCTGCCTGAGCTCTGCACCTGGGACTCCCTGCATGGCCAAGGGCTGCCGCCCCGGGCAGGCACTGCCCAGCAAACACCAGGTCTTGGTGTGCCCAGGCTGGAGCTGGGCAGCTCTGCCACTGGTGCTGGGGACCAGGGAGAAGGGAGCAGGCAATTGGAGAGGGAGGATGACGATACCCCTGGGGGGACCCAAGAATGAGGAGGAAGAAACCCCACCATGGAATCACAGTCCTGCCAGGGAAGACCTCAGCGTGGTGATGACTCGTCGTAACCCTCTCCTTGATTGCACTTAAGGGAGACTGAACCTGTCAAGCCTGGGACGCAGAGGGACATTGGCAGGGTGAGCATCACACCAGAGAAAATGGGTAGATAATAGTAAGTTTTCTTACATAACAGTTGTAATGTTATTGTTATTATTATTATTGAGTCTCATCTGTATCAGTTTGGTTTATGAGTTGTAGTTAGATTGGTTGTTATTTCCTTTGTAGATGGTCTATTCAATTTTGCACATAACAAAATGCTAAGTGTAACATGAGGACCATTTCAGACCAGTTTTGAAGGAATATGGTGGCAAGCGAGCTAAAAAATAACAGCAACTGAATCCCACAGTACAGTTATGGAGTAGGGGAAAGTGGGAACCATGTTTTCTGGAGAGCTGAAGTATCAGCTTCAAGCATCCAGAGTACAAGACCAAGTAAGACCCAGGGGATTTGAATGAGTTGAGTATTTATTGGAGAAGGAATGCATGTGACCTAGTGAGAGATGAAATTTTCAGGCATTTTTTATTTCAGAAGGGGAAGAAAAGCAATATGAGGAAAAAATGTTGAAAATCTAAAGGTGAAAGGTAACTTTTTCCAGGCTACCTCAGTGGTAGTAACTGTCACTTTTTTAAAGAACTGAAAGAGCAAAATAGAAACAGGCTTGATAAAGTGGGCAACAAATGTGAAATAATGCTGCTTCCTTGGTAAGACAGTCTCAGTAGCAATGAAATAAATATCATCTCTTGCTGAAAGAGTCTATCAAATACATATCAGCAAACCTCAATGTCAAAGGAAAAAAACAAGGGAAGAGCCCAGAATGGTTGTACCAGGAATGCTTTAAGAACCTAAATATTTGGATAGAGGAAAAAAAAGTGGAAAGAAGGCTGCAAGTTTAATATAAAAATAAAGGAAAAACCCAGCTGTGGAGGAATAAAACCAAGAAGATTAATATGGAGAGTGAATAAAAATTAGTTAACAACAATGAAAGAAAGGTCTGGAAATCACTCAAAATAAGGGGAAGAAAAGGGAAGAACAAGCCCATTGTTTCATTGGGAAGGAAAAGATACAACTTGTGATGCAGACATGGTAAAAAGTGGACAATATTTTCAGAAAGATAATAGGAAACATCTATATTCTTCTTAAAAAAAAAAAGGTTAATTGTGATCAGATAGATAATACAATTAATTATAAAACTGATGTAGAAGAAAGAGCCCCGAGAGAGAAGACCAGATAAAGCAGTGTGGAGGTAACATCTGACCCACCAAGACCTCACAGAATCAACTCGAATGCTTAAGGAAGTGGCTCTGAGCAGCTAAGTCATTTCGTTCAATAATTCAGGGATGGCAGGTGAGATCCCAGAGGACAGGAGAGCAGGGAGCATGACAACTGTCCTAGAAAGAAGAAAAACAAAAGACTAGTCAGCCTAATTTTAATGTCCAGGAAGATCTTGGAAGAAATTTTGAAATTACTATTATAGGTTACATAAAAACCATGTCCTGCATATCTATATGATTTATACCCTGATATAAATCAGATTTACCATGTAACCACGTGGATGTGCTATGAAGAATGCAGATGATGCACTTTCCTGCTTTATAGCATTTTTCCCCTGGATCAGGGAAAGCAGGAGGTGTGATAGACAACACTTTGAATCCCATCTTAAAGGACTTTCTGGTACCTTCACTAGAGTGATTTCGAGATTAAATCATGGTACAACAGGTAACCAGTGTGAGTCAAATAGCAGGCTCAATGAGGAAACAAGTGTTCATTGCATATCAGAAGGTAATCCTACAAGAAATGGAATCCTACCAGGACCTTTAATATTTCCTGATGACTTCCACAAAGATGTTGACACCTCAGAAAACACTCGGAGCAAGGCAATGAAAATTACAACAGTTCAGAAAACATGATCTAGGAGGAAAGGAAGGAAGAACTTTGTTTGCTTCATCTAGAAAGAAAATAAGGGGAACAGAGAAGTCCTCCAACCTGTAAAGGACAGTTGGGAAGATAATAATGGTTGACTAGTTTTCCTTTTTGTCAGGGAAGCATAAAAAGTGTCAGCTTAATTTCTAGCAATGAATAGATAGATTTGACTTTTGGGAATCTCCCTTATTGTAAGGATGGATAGTGAAGTTCTTGAATGAGTCACCTATGGAGCCTGTAAAGACTCCTTGGCAGGTGCTTGCAAAATTTAGGACATCTGAGTTTCTGGCTATCACTAGTCAGGAATGACCAAAAATCTCACAGTCACTGGTCCATAACCCCTTGGTGGAAATGTGCAGAAGAAGGTCAGAACAGTGAAGGAGATAACAGAAATTGTGGCAAAGGCAAAAGCACAACAAAAAGAGGGAAAAAAAAAATAAAAAAGGAAAGAAGAGCAAAAGGCCTGAGAGGAACTAGTGTTGGCTATTATTCAGACTTAATTCTAAAATAGTGACCTTTCAGTAAGGGCCATGTAAGGCTTCAAACTTCTAGTCTCTCTTCTGAAGTGAATCTCCACAGCTGTGCAAATCCTCCCTGAGTCCGCAAGCAAAAGGTCCTGATCTATGACATCAAGTCCACTCATGACACCCAATCTGCTTCAAAGAACTGTTAAAAGACAGTACAACTCCAACTTGCCATCTTTTACCTACAGGTGGTAGGGAACAGCTGCTGAGGCAGCAGTCCCACTCATGCAGTGAAGTGTCCTCCTGCAGCTGTGCCCATCCCTGGTGCAAAGCCAGCAGTCACCACTGCCAGTAGCTGTATAGATGTTCAGACAAACACTTCCCTCATCACACAGGCAGCCCAATACCAAGACAAAACTTGCTGCCACTTCCACCATTGTCAAGGACTCAGTTATTGTCTACATTAATAAGGGCAATATTATAACAAATCCTTGAGATAACCATGAAACCTCCATCAGCAGTGAATGAGACTTCAGGGAAGCCTTTCTACAGTGCTTCCCTTCATCTGAGGAAGCTTTGGCAGTGGGCACTGTAGGAGAATCTCATCTGTTTCTAAGATATGCACATGCCAACAAGACTTGCTGTTTTAAAGTATGACAGGTGGCAAGAACAGGTTCATTTGATTAACGTTTTTAAATGTTTAGTCACTCCATTTAGCAACAAAGGCCCTGAATGGAGAAGGTACATGAAAAATTCACACAATTGTGACAGGTACCTTCTAGTCAGTGGAGTGCTGGTGGAGACTGTCAGGCCAATGTTTTGTCCTGTGGTTGGTTTACCTTTCCTCCATGCATACGTTTCACCTCATAGTCAAAGCTGTTACTGAACCACTAGCCATGGGCAAGCTTACACTGTCTTGCTCCTCAGAGAGTATTTCCCACTCCGGGGCCTGACACAGAAACCAAGGCAATATGAGTTTGTAGCAATGATTAACTAAGATCAAGGAATCCCACAGGCAGGAAACAGAGCTGGAACCAAAAATCACTCAAAAACCCTATGTTTGCATGACTGCTCTGGTGATGATGAGAAGGAACAGTTCAGTTTGTCTGATCAAAGACCAGCATCAAGAACTCTTTAAAGGACTCCCAGCAAGGACAGATTGAGAGCTGCCTAGAGAGAACTGTCTTCCTTCCATATATACAAAGACCTTCTGTATCAACAAGTCTTTGCATCCTTCATTGATATCCATAAAATTCAGCCATGGTCATTCACAACAAAGGACATACTTCTCTACAAAAAGAGTTCTGTTCACTTCAAAATGTTTTCCAGTCTCACGAACCTGCATCAGCACCCACACATTATGATACTTTGACTTTCCACACTACAAGCAGTAAACCCAACTGTGTATGAGGGGGAGTAACAAATTCTAAGGGGCATGTTCGCATTCTGTCTGAAACCTATAACTGAGGTCACTCATTATGTTATCAGGTGTAGGCTTCTATTCTTACAGCAATATATGTTGCCATAGCCATTGGTTTCCCCTGCTCTCACGTCCCAGAAGAGATTTCAAGAGGAAAAAGAGTGTAGGGAGAAGAGAGAGGTTTGGAATTATAATGTAAAAAATCACGTGGTCCCATTTTTTAGGTCGTCTTGCCAAGTGGATAGATTTATCTTGTCTCTAAGGCCCGTTGACAGGATTAGAGAAGGCACAGAGTACCTCCCCTCTCATTTCAGCAGAGATGCAGCCCGCCTCCTCCTTTCCCTTTTCCCCCTTATACCAGGAGCTCTCAGCAGCAGGAACTAATTTCAACAGATCATCGCAATGCATCCTTTAACAAATCAAGTTCTGGAAGCTGCCTTTGCTTTATTGATTTAACACATTCCTGTTACAGCTTTGACCCTGGGGATTGTTGCAGCATGAAGAATGACAACATGATTGCCCGCTGCAGCATCACACAAAGCAAGCCGCTTGCATCTCTGTGACTACTTCTGAGCGATACGGCAGTTTTATGATGTGGTTTCTTGCAGGAGTTTGTGACTGGTGTGGTGACCCAGGACGTCTCTTCTGGTTCTTTGACCTCTCTTCCCTTGTCAAGAGTCCAGAAAGGAGGAAGGTGGATTAGCCATCCAATACTTACATACATGGGCATAGAGCAGCTTTGATTCTGAGGCTAGGAGGAAACAAAATTAATCTGGGGCACTTGCTTGCTTCACCCTGCTTGCTGGATTTCTTCTCTTAAATATTCCAAGGACTTCTTTTTTTAAACAGAGAAAAAAACCAAACATTTTTCTGAACAACCTTCTTGACTTAATTCTGGTTTACAGGATAAAATCAGGCAATTTTTGAGATGCAGATCTACCCATCTCAGTGAGGCAACAGTGGTCAATAGAGAACAAATTCAGCCTGCCCACAAACCCCATCTAGCCATGCAGCAAGGTAAAGCAGGGACTCTTCAAGGGACAGCAGACCCTCTTACAATCCTGCCACAAGAACAGATGGGTTCGATGGCACCTACTAGGCCAGATGTAGACGGCTATGGGTAACCTAAGTGCTGGAGGCACACTGGGTCCCCAAGCGGGTCACCCTTGGGTCACTCCAGCATGTAAATCAGGTCAACAGGGAGCAAATCAGCTTTATAGCCACCCTTAAGTAGCTCCTGTACAGCCATATCAACAAATAAAATGAGAATAGAAGTATAATTTCTCTTTGTTTGAGATGTCCCCAGCAAAAGGGACCCCTGCTTAGTCACCAAAAAGACAGTCCTCCTGTCATCCTAAAGTAGACACTTGCCCAAAAGAACCAGCATTTACAGTAGTCTCCACTGTCTATAAAACGGTCCAAGGGCAACTAGCTCTGCCTACGCTTAATCATCCAAATCCCATCTGGAGTGACAGTATGGTTCTGCTTCCCTCACAGTTTAAAAGGTCCATGTAATCTCTGAGAATACTAGCAACAGTTGTTAGCATTTGCTGATAACCCAGACATGTATTATTTTCTCCGAACACCAATAAGGTTTGTTTGTTTTTCCTTGTGCAGGACTCTTTTTAATCTTTGCTTTGACCTTAAAAGACCTGCCAGTGTTAGTCCATGAAATCAGCTTAACAACTTTCCCATCCTTTCACTTATGGTTTATGAAAATAATTTCCCCATTGGTTCCACTTTCCTCCTTCATCCCTGCAATTTCACATTTGTTGTTGTTGTTATTGGTTATTTCTGTCTCTCACCCTTGTCCCTAGCAGTTCCGGTTCCCTGCAGAGAAATTACAGATTGCGGTAATAATTAGTTTGTAGTGTTATCTGCTTCTGTCCCTCTAATAGCTATCAGAATAAAGCTGTCACCCAGCACTGACCGTTTCATGTAATCAGAACAATATAAAAACAACCTTCCCCAGTGCTGGCAGTGTTTTTCTTGCTTTGTTTCCTTAATTGTGTTTGTTAATCAGAAAACACAACTAATTTTCCTGTTTCCACATCTGCAGCTTCATTTTTTTCCCTCCAAGATGAATTTAAGACTGTGTTCCTATTTATTTGTCTATTTCCTACCACCCTCCTGCTAAAGAAACTTGCATCAATCCTGGGGGGAGAGAACTCCAAATTTGCTGTTGAGTTTATTTGTTTGCTTGTTTTTACAGGTTATCCTGGTTTTAAAATCATCCCAAGGCAGTATAAGAGACCCTGTGTCCTTGGAGCCTGTTCTCACTTGATGACTCAGATGTCATCTGGCATATAATGCTCACTTCCTTGGTTTCCTCAGCTGTATCACTGACATTGACTGGTTGCATGGTGTTATCTCTTGAGTTGTTCAAACCAGGCTCCGTTATGACAGCTTTGGAGCCTTCATGAGGATTTTCAAGTACATGCTGATTTCAGTGGGAAGCAATTTGAAGAAATTCTGGGTCTTTTGAGTGTAAAATGTGTTCCTCTGAGGACAAAATGTGCTTCCTGTGGATGTTGGGTAATACAAGCTTTTCTGAGCATCAATCTTCCCAGGAGACGTTGTCTGAGATCCCCCACAAAATGGCTTATGTGCATACAGTGCAGTGCCTACAGGACAAGTACTGCCTTCCCTTGGAGTGGGTTGCATTGGTGTCTAGTTCCCCCAGGATGAGCCTAGCCAGGATTAAAAGCCTCTTCTGGCATCCCAAAGAGGCAGTAGGGGTCACACATGAAAGAATGCATTTGGATTTGTCATCACGTTAAGATGCATTTCCTTCTTATTTGCACATGTAATGGTAATTAACTTAGCGATTAATCAAGGAGGTTTCCCTTGCCATAGAATCAGGCACATCAATTGCTTCTTAAGTCCATCCCCTGAAAGAGCTTCCAAAAATAGTATCATTACCAATTGTGCAGGGAAGAGTGCTGCACAAGCCAGGATTCACCCTGTGTCATCAACAGATGTCTAAATTAAGGGTATGGTTTCCTTTATCTCATAGTCAGTGGAGAGAGATTTGCGTTTTCACAGGAGGATTCAGCCCACTGAATTTCAGGCACAATGCATACATGGATACAGAATACATGGATGTGAAGCACAGGGCTCTCTTGGCTCACTGCAATGTAGTCTGTGGCACTGCAAGGCAACGTTGTCCCAACCAAACCAACGCTCAGACTCGTACCTGCTTGGATGATCACAAGATCAAGAACTGGAAACATAGGAGCAGAACACTTACTGAAAACATACCCATAAGCAAAGGTAATCTCCTGGTTCAGGACATCAGAAGAGCTGAGGAGATGGCCCATGGACACATCAACAACAAAAAAACCAAATTTCCTCTGCTACAAGACACACTGAAGAGGGAACAACTCAGAGAAACTGAGTAGTAGTCCCTCATCACAGCCAAAGTGGTGGGAGCACATTTCAGGGCTGCCCACAAAGTCCTTGCTTAAACTTCATACGAGCAGAGATTGATGTTTGGAAAACACTTGTGTCTGGGGCCACTCTGCGAACAGGATCATGGGAATTTCTTACTTCAAAAGAGCTAGATTGCACAGCTCAGCTGTCAAATGGGAGACATATTTCAGGAAACCACTTAAGATCAATCCACTGACTGAAACATCAGGAGGGATTGTTTCAAATTCGGAGTAGTTGCAATCAACTGATAGATGAATTATTATTCTATGCCACAATTGTCCACTTGGTTGCTGTTACAACCCCTGCCAGCTTTAAAAGTCAACATCGCTCTGTCCTGGTGCTAAACCTGATAGCAAAGAGAAAGATAAGGGAGCTGAGAAAATGGGCTGAAAAAGAAAGTAGGAACAATTTAAACAGGGACAGGACATCTGTTGGGGTAAGACATTGCATGTATACTATGCAGGGCAGGGCAGCAGTGCTTCACAAGGATGCCTAAATGCTGTCACAGATCACAGGATGAGTGTCTGCAAGATTTGGGATGACATCCCTGGGATGAAAACATTCCTCTTCCTCAGTGTGAGGAAGGCTTCAGCTAGAGCTACAATCCTCCCAAAAAAGTGCAGTAATTGCAGAGTCTGGAAGAGGACCACAAAGGCCCGGAAAATAGATCCTGCTGGCAAAATCAGTGCTGCTTAACATAAAAGAGACAAGACTGAGACATGGTTTGGTAATGGTCTTCCAATAGGCAAAAAGATTCTTAAGAATCAAAGGCAACAGAGTACTCCCCATGCCTACTGCTGATGGGGGATCTCCATGGAGGATGGAATAAGGAGCTTAAATGGTAAAGCAAGAAGTGCAGGGCAGATATAGGAGAATATCTAATGCTCAAGAAAATGCTTTTGACAGGTGTAGGAGCCTCATCACTGAAGGTTCATAAAAAGTGGGTTGTAGGTACATCTATGAGAAAACTCCAGACAGGATGGACTTTGCTCTGTGTCAGAGGAATAGACAAAATTATAAACCTCTTTTTTTCTTGGTTGCCTTTAGGCTCCTACTGGTGGCCATAAGGTTGTCTTTAGGCTTCTACCGATGGGAATCTTTATGACGTGCCTGTAACACGCATCAGATGATGTGTTCTTCAAGATCAACTGGTTGTAGTCATCAGTGAACAAAGCATAAAGATGCCAATAGTCACGACACAGTGCAACATAAAGAGTCAGAAGGGTTGGAGCCACTGAACTAATGGAACAGTAGCAACTAAGCACTGGGTGTATACAGTTCCTGTGGCCTGCTGAGAATTTTGCAAGATATTTCCTCAGATCAACAGCAGACTTACCCAGAGGCCTTGCCTAGCCAATGAGGGGGCAAACAAATATGCTAGTTTAGTAGGATACTTGCCCTCTAGAGCACTCCATGCAAATGGCAATATTTGCAATACACACACCAAGGTCTCACACCGAAGCCATGGCTAGCTGTGAAAGTCAGGGTGCTCGCACACTGAAAATATATTTGGGAGCAACTGGAAAGGCCCAAAAGAAGTAATGCAATAAAAATAAATACTGTCGCTTCATTTTATGAAAGGGGAAACTTAGGCACAAAGAAGTTGTCTGAAACAGTTTGGTAGAAGAAGTAAGTTGCTGGAGAACCAGGAGTGCACTCTTTCTGTGCTGACTCCCACTCTGGTGCTTTCATGCCAAGCATCTTGATCAAGAAGCTGCAAATGGATGTTTCTTCATTTTCTTCTGCAGTGCCCCATTTTTCACAAATAGGGTAAGTGTCTGTCTAGGGAAGCCGAGGAAGGCAATGCAGCCTAGGAAACCCACCTTCCACATGAAGATGTCTTCCTATGTGCTTTTCCTGTTGACCAGCTGAATGTTGCCACCCTGTGTCAATCCTCCCAGTTTCTCTTGGAAGCCATCCTAACTCACCTTTTCTGCTCATTATTTTCCAGCATCGCAGTCTTAGGGCAAAGATAACATCCCGGAAATAAGCTTCAGGTTGTAATTACAATATATATTGGTTTATAAATTTGATTGTTTAGCAAGGCAGTTTGCAGTCAACATTCATGGAAAGAGGAGGAAAGGAATCAGATTGGAAATCAGGTGGAACAAAGGAGGCTTGGAAAGAAAACACAAAGAAGAAAAGAGATGATCAAGACAGAAATAGAAAGATACCACACACGGTCATTTTAATACTAAGGTCAAATTCAGTCTAGACTGTACTTTTCTGATTGTGAAAACCGAATGATTTTTAAAAGATGATTTGGTATTGACACAAAATCAAAAGGTTCACAGGATTTAGATGCATACTTTTCCCCATAAATTTAAGGGACAGGGCTTTTTTTTCCATCAGCTTTAATCTGGAGACCACAGCAGCATAAGGTACAAGTGAAAGGAGATGGTCTTTACATTAAAGAAAAGCAACCTGTTTGGAGGTTGGTTGGTTGGTTGGTTTGCTTAGCGGGGGGAGAGCTGTGATGAGATCATCTAAACTGAATGGACATCTGTCTTCTCTCCTTGGCTGGCAAATCAGTAACTCAGTGGATGAGTAAAGCTGGGGTAGATGCCATGGCTGGTTGACCAGCCTTAGTCCCCTGATGAGGAAGCACAGATTTGTATTAAAGGTAACATGAACACACTTGCACTCTGTGTGTTTCTGTGATAGCTGGATCTTGGCAATTGGTTTGATAAGTTGCTTCAAAATGTGTAGTGAAAAGTGCTAGTGAGCAGCTGTGTCCACTGGAAGAAGCTGTGTAAACCTGCAGGAAGCATTGGTAAACAGCTAAAACATGCCAAATTTTCCATTCAGTGTCTGGTTGGAGGATGAGGTGGTTTGTACTCGTTCTGTAGTTCCTCTCAGCAGTCTGTTTGATAGACTTAGAAAATGTCATCTTCAAGCTTATCAATTCAGTCATCGTCCTGTTGACCGTGCATTGTAGCTGCTGTGGTTTAGCCCCAGCTGGCAACTAAGCCCCACACAGCCACTCGCTCACTCCCCCACGGTGGGATGGGGGAGAGAGTCAGAAGAGTTCAAGTGAGGAAACTCGTGGGTTGAGATAAAGGCAGTTTAATAGGTAAAGCAAAAGCTGGGCAAGCAAGCGAAGCAAAACAAGGAATTCATTCACCACTCCCCATGGGCAGGCAGGTGTTCAGCCATCTCGAGGAGAGCAGGGCTGCATCACACGTAATGGTTTCTTGGGAAGACAGACACCACCACACTGATCGTCCCCCTACCCCTTCCTTCTTCTTCGTCCCAGCTTTATATACTGAGCATGATGTCATATGGACATATGAATAAAGAATAAACAAAGAATATCTCTTTGGCCAGCCTGGGTCAGCTGTCCTGGCTGTGTCCCCTCCCAGCTTCCTGTGCACCCTCAACCTTCTCGCTGGCAGGCCAGCATGAGAAGCTGGGCTGACCTTGACAACTTAACAAAAACTCAAAACTTCAGCACATTATCAACATTTTCCCATCCCAAATCCAAAATACAGCCTCACATCAGCTTCTATGAAAAAAATTAACTCTGCCCTGGCTGAAACCAGGACAGTAGCTTTCACCATTTCTTATGACTGTGCCACAGAATAGCCTCTGAGAACCAGGGTGCCAATGCTTGTCTTACAACATACTTAGCAAAGATGAAATGCTTCTCAGTCACTACTTCAGGACCTATGGAAGAAACTTTGGTCAGAATGGTTAAGCTTCGGTATTTGCAAATTGGCTGAAGCTGTAGTCACCTCTGGAGACAGTTTAGCCAAACCGTGCTCTTCAAGCAGTGTCAGCTAGATCAACTTGTGCAGGGCTGCATCCCAATGGGTATTGAATATCTTCACAGATGGAAACTCCATGATCTCTCTGGGCAGTCTGTGCCAGTGTTTGACTACCCTTTCAGTAAAAAAGGTTTTCGTTTTTTTCTGTTTAAATAGTAATTTCTGTGTTTCAGTTCTTGCACATTGCCTCTTGTCCTGTCACTGGGGCATCACTGAGAAGAGTCTGGCCCCCTGTCCTTTGGTCTATCCCAGCAGGTATTTATATGTATGGAGAAGATCCCCCTGAGCCTTCTCTTCTCCCAGCTCTTTCAGCCTCTCCTCGTATGAGAGGTGCTTCAAACCCTTAACCATCACCTTGACTCCACGCTGGACTTGCTCCAGTATGCCCCTGTTTGTCTCATACTGGGGAGCCTAGCACTGGACCCAGCACTCCAGATGTGCCCCATCAGTGCTGAGAAGAGGAGAAGGATCTAAAAAAAAGCCCCAAAGCAACAAACAAACCCCCTTTTAATCTGCTTTTACCTGTGACAACATACACTGTCCTGCTATTCACTGAGGTATTCACAAGACAAACTGCCATTTGGACTGACTGAAAAGTGGATTTGTATTTTTCTGTCTCTGTATCATGTTCAGAACAAAGGTATGGTGGAGCAGCCATAGGCAACACAGCCCATGCAGTAAAACAGACCCCCATTCTTACAGGAATGGTAGTTTGCATAGTATCTTGCTCTGAAACCTGTGCATCCTCTAAAGAAAGAGATTTTAAAACATCTGAGGTTGAACTGCAGAAGTTTTTTTTATTGCAGCTCAGAAGGACAAGATTTGCAGCCCAAGTAGAGGCCAAGACTGCAGATCCCATACTGACATGAAACTTTTCTTTCCTGCCTACATTGCTGCAAAAGTCAAACTTTTTTTCCAGGGACATTGCAAGAAAGCTAGCTAATACGCTGCAAACAATTGCTTCAAGAATTTTAAGAAACATTATTGTTGCAGGTCCAGCTATCTTGCCTTAAATATTGCATTTAACTCTCCTCCAGTAGTTACTTTTGTCAAGGGAGAGTCTGAAAGAGATGGCATGGAACTGGTTTTAAATTTTCTCTTCAATGCTTATAACCCAAACATAGCAACAGTAGGAGGCACATGAAAATGTCTCTGAATTTTAATCTGCCAGACTCAGGATGAGCCTCATGCTTACGTTTAAAACACTAATCCTGTATTAATTTGCATGCAGGGTCTCTCCCAGCCTTTCTGTGAATTTTGTGCATGCACGATCACACAGTGGTGACCCAGCCAGCAGGCACGGATACCTCTGCTCTTCAGCAGATGGCACTGACACCACCCAGTCCCATGGCAGAAGCCAGGGTCTTGGAGTCAACAGCAGGTCTTTCCTGAGGGACTGCAGAATCATACTTCTCTTCTTTCTCAAATCTAAAACCAAAGCGAAGCAATTCCCACTTCTAATCTGCTCCCTCACACATCAGCAAACTATTGGATTTCACCCAGATACTTTGACTTGGAAACCTTCAAGTGACCCAGATACAAGATGCTTTACAACCATGTGCAATGGCTGAGAGAATATACTTGCCCAGTTCATCTGCAGCACAAAGGAAGGGAGAAATCACCTGTTACACCAACTCATGCATCTGGAAGAAATGGACAAGCTTCAGGGCACACAAACCCTCCATCAGGTTTTTTTTCAAGCAGTTAAAAAGACCAGACACAGACCAAATGTCCAGTGCTAAGAGCAGAGTCTTCTCCATTACAGCACTGGGAGATTCTGCTCTTTTCCTCTCTACCAGTTGAGAGAGGAAGGACAAAGTGACAGAGGAGGATTGGGAAAAAGAAGTTCTCTTGTCTTGGATAACAACACATCCTTAGAAGCAGAAGAGTTAGTAGGATGGGTAGATGACTGATAGGGGATGCTGGGCATCCTATGAAATTACTATTTTTTTTCAGATCTGTTCGTAATATACTGCTGACCATCTTATAACATCATAGTGACAGCTGGCAATAATGGATAGTCTTCCAGGCAGTCTTGGAAAAGATCAAGAGCTAAGAAGTCTTTGGAGGATAAACTGGAAGGAGAAGGTGGCAGTTCTGGGCAGTGTGCTTGTGCCACTGCTGCTACAGGGTACAAATCAGAACCTCTTTCTCCAGAAACACTGACCTAGCACCTTTCACCAGCCCTAAATGATTTGCCAAACAATTCCACTTGAGAAACCTACAAACCTGAGCAAGTCATATGCATTATTTATAGCAATTTCCTTGAATTCCAGATGCTCATCACAATTCATTTGCATCTCATTCAGCTCAACTCAAGACAGCCCAAGGCTGCACAAGGGCTTGAACTTCAACCGTATGCCAGGCCATCATAACCAACATGGCTCTGCTAGCACCTGGGAAGGTCCCTGATGGTTTGCTCTCACTGCACATTCCTGTATTTCTTGCAAGCCCCATCTGACCTCGCTTGTACAAACACAAGCTAGAAAATTGCTGATAACTTCGGGACACCTCCACCTCATTTACCCCAGTAGGGAGAAGAGAAGAAAAGCCACAGCATCTCATCCATGCTACAGCTTCTCTACTGCTTTCTGGTGCTGCGTCACAGTCTTTCAGAGGTGTCTGTCAATGAGATGTATGACCCTTCTTCCAGACCTGTTGCAGCCACATGGGTTTTAGCCTGGGTTCAAGTCACTTCAAATCATGCTACAGCTGAGTCCTGCAACACGTGAAGACAGCTCAGCTTCCCGTAAGCTCAAAGAAGCAGCTTTGAGACTTAGGTACAGTCTGTAAACAACCACAGCACGAAGCAGGCTTCATGAGCTCTGTATAATCCTGTTACTCTGAGCGTCCAGTGCAAAGTCTGTGAGTTGCTCTGTGTCTCAGTCTCCTCATCTCTGGTGATGAGATTTCTTTTCTCCAAACCAATGCCTTCAGGGCTTAGCTGTTGTCCAGGATGCTCAGCCCTAGGTCATGTATGGAGTAAAGAGCCAAGCAGGACTCTCAGTCTTGTCTGAAGCAGGTTAAACTGGAACCATTTCATCCTCATAATCCTCTCTGGATTTTCCCTCTCCTTATCATAAACAAACAACATCCTGCTTTGTGCCAATGCGTCTCCCAAATGAGTGAACCACACACAACTCACAAGGTCCAGACTTCCCCAGGACTAGTGAGGAGCATCTTGCCCATGACACAGCCCTTTGGACAGTATATTCATCTCCTGGCTCTTCCCAGGCTCCCAGATCATACCGCGATGTGCTCTGGGTTTGATCTCTCGCGGCTTTACACAGCCAGACCGAGGCACCGGTTTGTGTGTATCGCTTATGTTCGAACGTGCTGGTTTTCTAGTAGTTCTGGGATGCCACCTGACATACACTCCTTTTTTCCAACACCAGCTCATATGCCTCCCCCAAAAATGCAAACACTGAATCACTGTTAATTGAAAGTAAATTTTGTTTGAAAAAGATGGAAGACATCAGCATATGATGTTGTTTTATTATCACAATTAGGCAAATGAGGTTTTCAAGCAAACTTGAAATAAATTTGGGAGAATTAATGCCAGCATTAGGACAAACATAATAAAAATCCATTAGCAGGTTTATTGCAGCAAAGCAAATCCATTTAGTGCTTTACTGGGATAGGAACAGTACAGTCAGATACTGTTGTCTTCAGGCACTCAAAGGGCTAAAAGCCCCTTTACAAAGCTGGGTTTGGTTGGGAAAGATGATGAGTTTTTTGCTGTGTTTGTGATTCTTTGGGAAAGCAAGCCCAGATGCAGGCAGCTTAAATTCCGAGCCTAAATTCCTGGTGCGCTAGAGACTGGGTGATGGTGAGCTCAGCTGCTCAGACAGCCTAAGGAAAGTGGTGCGGAGGGATCTATCAAGAGCCAGCCCGTAAGGAGCACTGGGCGGTAAGGAATTTTTGGGAAAGGAGTCAGGCTGAATGAGGGCATCAGGTGTTAAAACTGGCGTTATTCTGTGAAATTGTCCCTGAAGGGATGAAAAGTTGCAAACACTGGTAAGATTTTAAAGCAACAGCATCTCCCAGCCAAAACTTGTGCCTGCACACACACACACGCACAGCGAGAAACTAAATTAAAACCAGAGACGAACTCCAGATATTTGTCAGATCTCTACGTAAATGACTGTAAAACCCTCTTAAATTTTATTATAAATGATCTCCCTGCAGGATCATTTCTACTTTCCCTTTTTTTGAGACCATCCTTTGCTACAGCCAGCCAGGGTCACCCACAGCTCCAGGGTGGCACTGAAGACCCTGGAGAGCTGCTGAGTTTCCCAGGACAGATCAGGGCTGTTCTCCACATACAAGCCACCAGCACCACTCAGCAAGCAGGTGTCAGGGGTTAACAGGAGCCAGGCACTCTGCCCGTGTCTGCTTGGTGTCAGCAAGGCTGCCTTTGCTTTGTGAGAGCCTGGATCTCTCTTTGTGTTGATACCTGGAATGAGCTTGAGCACCAAGGGGTGAGGGGAAATACTGGGAGTGTACGTGTCCCGCTCGGTCTGACAGCTCCTCACAGCTCTGCATTGCCAACCTTGCGCTCAACCTTGTCTCATCGGGCCATATTCAGACCATGCTGAACAATGCAGCTGGCACCAGCTAGACATGGTGGGTTGAAAGTTATCTGCAGAGGAACAACCTCATAAAAATGGTTAAAAATTAAAGAAACATGGAAACATTATAAAAACAAACAAGCTGACTGGTCGTATCCACAGTTGTACTTATCAGGCTGCCTTTTTCCAGCTCACTTACACCTGTCCTTTCAGCTACAATTTACAGGGCAAGCAGTCTAAAGATGCAGAGCAGAAAGCACAGTTCAGGATGTTCAGCCAGCACTGTCTCTATCAACATCTGTGCTTTTTGAGGTGGTCACAAGTATTCTGCCAGGTTGGGTTTCATGTCACCTAATACAGCTTACCTAATCCATTTTAGATATGGACTTGAACTGAATCATGTCCTGCATGTGCCTGTTTCCATCCAGTGGTTGTAAAAGGGTTGAGGAGGTTTAGATTGGATATTAGGAAAAATTTCTTCACCAAGAGAGTGGCCAAGCATTGGAACAGGCTGCCCAGGGAGGTGGTGGAGTCAACCATCACTGGAAATGTTCAAAAAACTTGTGGATATGGCGCTACGGGACATGATTTAGTGGGCATGGTGGTGTTGGGTTAACGGTCGGAATCAGTATCTCGAAGGTCCGTTCCAACCTTAACGATTCTGTGAGGCTTCGATGTGCGTGGGTAAAGATACCTCTTTCAAGCCAGATGGATCCAGATGGAAAAGCTGAGCTACCCACAGGGCATGACACTGGCCTATATCCCATGCCTCGTTCTTCCTATCACTTGCTGAGTGAACTTTAGGGACTCATTTTATTTCTGCCTCTTTCTCCTCCGACTCTTAGAGTATCTCTTCTTCAGCAGAGTGTGTGAAGCAAAAACAAAGGAGAGGTCACAAAGAGGGACAGAAAAGGTTTAGGAAGAAGAAGGGAGAGGGCATATATGGTCAAGGTGGAAGAAAGGCATATAGTCAGAAAGACACTGCAGAGAAAAAGCATCAAAGGAAGAGCTGTTTAAGCTTAGCTCAGCTGCAGTCATTAAACATTGAGCCATGCTGCAGGTAAGGTGTTTGAGCAGTCTACAGTTCATGAACGGCAAGTTCTGGGCTTTTCCATCCATTATTTCAGTTAAGCTTTGTCCTGTATCACAGATGTGGCTCTGAGTGTGTAAGAAAGATGTTTATTTTGTAATTAAGTCATGATGTTCGTCATTAACGTTATCCCTGTTGTCCACAAGGCAGAAGTAGACAGGAGCAGTTTTGCATCTGAGATAAACATCACAGTTAAACTGTTGCTGGCCTAACTAAGCTCTGTCTATACCAACACTTCCCTGGACTATGCTCAAGCACAGCTCAGGGGCTATCCCAGGCCAGGGCCATTCCCAACAGAAAGCACGGACCAAGTCATTGTGATCTGGGGACAAGAGAGCTCCACAGTATGCATGCAAGCCGTGCTGTGCCAGCTGCCCTCAGGACCGGAGAACTGGCCCTGGTTTGTTTTGTTTCTAGCTCAGTCTAGCAGTGTGCTCGACAGACCCAGAGCTACTCATTAGCCACCTTCGTTCAGAGTACCACGTGCCCTCCGTAGGAAAGTGCTCGCGGGAGGCTGCAGCTCCTCCACTTGTACCGCAGCCTGGTATTTACAGAGGTTTTCTGAGAGGCAGATGTAATCTCTCTTCTGGCTTCCCAGGAGAGCTCCCAGCTAGCAGATCTATGGCAAGGCCACAACACAGACCTTTTTCTACCTTTATCTACCCAAACAGAATTTGTGAGCAGAGAAAAAGTCAGAGCACATCTTATTCTTTAGCCTAAGGATACAGGAGTCCTAGTTTCCTGCAGCTTGGTCATATGAGAGTGAAACTGTGGCCTGAGGAACACAGAGAAGCAGCAGCTTCACAGCTAACGGGGGTTTGCTTAACCTTAAAAAAAACTTAAAAAAGAAAAAAGAAAAAAAAAGCTGGATTGTTTATTGTTTGGGGGGGAAAAAAGCAACTTTCTGTCATTTTGACAAGGTCACATGACAGAGGCCCCTGAAAAATATCTGCAAAGTTGCAGCTAGCAAACCTTCCAAGTGACGAAGCCATAGCAACCCGTGCCAGAGACCAAAGGGTATGATCAATGTTTGCAATTAAAATTTCTTTTGTTTTGTGCTATCACATACAGCGACCCTTGCATTTTGGGCAACAGAGTGTACTCCATGAAATGTTCAGCTCAGGCTTTGTTCTGTGCCTTGTTCATTCTCTTCAGGCAGGAAACAAGAGCCATCCCAGCCAGCATATTGTCTGAACCTTGCTTGCTATTGTTTGCAGCAACAACAGTGAACACAAGGTCCCCCCGTCTTTATTTTTTAATTCCCCACAATACACCCTTCAAGATGGAATTAGCAATGTATACCCTAATTGTGTTTTCAGAGCAGTAACAATGAGCACATGGAGAGAACAATGCAACGACTCATTATTAAAGAAAAAAATAATTAAAACCTCAACAGAAATTATACTTGGGTTGGGGGAAAAAAAAAAAAAAAGGAAGAGTTTGTGCTCATTTTTATTTCCCAGCTAGGTTTTTGTAGCAGCTTTTCCTAATAACAGGTTGGTTTGATTTAAACACAAATGAACAAGTAGTATGTTTTCCAGTGCTCTATCTGCAAAAACCACAGGGAAACTACACCAAGCAGAGCTCCTCAGCTGTAGCAGACTTGCCCCAGTTAGCTTTACGATGTGGGAACCATAATCACTATATCTTTATATAATGATTGGCCCTTCCTCTCCCACATCCCACGGGGAACGAAGGACCTTCAGCACTGCAGAGCAACCCTCTGTCATTTGAACGGTACGATCTGGTAGAAACGCGGAGAGCTATTATCACCTAGCAAATACATCATCCTCCTGAAAAAGAGTAAAAAGAAAGGAGAGTCTGGGGAATTAGGGACAAATCAGCTTGACTTCAATGCTCAGAAAAATCTTGGAACGAACAGTCAAGCAATCTGTCTCTTAGCACCTAGTAAATAGCAAAAGGATAAGTAGCATCCGGCCTTGATTTCCCAGGAACAAATCATGTCCCACCAACCTAGTTTCTTCCCATGACAGTGTAATGATCTTGTGGGTCAGGGGAGCAGCAGCAGATGTAAGACAGCTTAACCTCACTAAAGCTCTTGACATGCTCACGCAATATCCTCTCCATCAATAAATACCTTAGCTACTTGATCACCCTAAGCTAGCAATTGATCTGATCAAAAATCAGCCAAATAATAGGGTTTAGTTGGCCAAGGTTCATTTGGGGGTCCTCTACCACATTTCATCTTGCTGTGTCAAATACTTCAGAGAGCTGCCAAGGGAGAGCAGAAAGACAGAGAGAGTGAGGTAGAGACAACAAAGGATTTGGAGACCTGGCTGGACTCTGGAACAGAGCCAACGCTAGGAAGGGAATGAGGGGCACCACTTCAAACCAGCAGTCAGAAGCACTGCCCATACAAAGCTCATTTCCTCAGAGTGCTGGTGTTGAGATGCAGATGCTCAGGGGAGCCTCCAAAGCACCAAAAATGCCCCCAAACCCATGTTAATGTCTGTTCTGACATCTGCAGGTCTTCCTGTTGAAGCTACAGGATGGAGCTGAAGACAATGATTAGGTCAAGGATAGGAGGTAACAAAGAAGTGCCCAGGAGCTTGAAGCTGCCTCCTGTTGGATACAGTCCCTTGCTGGAATGCAGGAGAATTGATCCTGGCTTTCTGCTTCAATGGAAAAAGCAGGAATACAAATCACTGACTAGAAATGTAATGTAGACTTCTGCAGGCTTCTCCAACCCCACACATCAGCTTTGGGACTGATGGAGAAAAATCACTGCTGGACCTGGGGCGGGGGGGAAGGGGGGGGGAAGTCTTTCACATCTGGCTTCGAGACACATTTAAAAATAAAATTTGAACCTCCAGGCAGTGAGATTGAAATAAAATACCAACTCCCTTCCCTCCTGCACTGGAATCAGGAGCTATCGATGGCTTAAAGACTTTGTCTTAATTTTCTCCATGACTAATCTATTCAGTTTTCACTTAAGGAGCCCTCAATGGTATAATGAGACAGCTGTTGCCTTCTATGCCTCCCCCAACTCCCCCAGCTAGGAAATTAAATTTAAAACCACTGCTTTAAATAGGCCTGGCACTGTCTCATCTGCTCTTGAGTTGCTCTGGGAACATCCTACCCATAAGTGCAGGTGTCAGGTCAATTAGAATTCACCCAGCTCTTCAGGTCTGCCTGAGTTGGTAGTTTGTAAGGAAACAGAGCTGTAAAACTTCTAGATCCTACCCCTGTGTGCTGTGGGTTGAGTTGGGTTTTTTTTTCTCATTATTTGTTTGTTTGTGTATAAGTGGTACATGACTTTATGTTGGGATTTTAACATAGATTATGGGATTTTGGAGGTGAATCTGCCATGGGCTTCATGGGTTAGGTTATTTAGGACCTGGCATGTTAAATGGAATTTGAGGTGTGAACACCACATACCACCCTGGAGTAAACTGAAGAGTGAGACATAAGTGGGAACCGAGGACAGATCCTTCCTCATCTTTCTAAGCTATTATGGTTTCTGGATCTGGCTCTAATATAGTGCCTGGGGGTCTTTCTAGGCCAACACAACAGTATCCACATTCCTGCATAGTCAAACTCCTTGTGCTCCTCCTTCTCCTATGTAAAGCACACATGTAAGTACTGGCATCCTTGATGGGGTGATGTGACTCTAAAAGCTCATGGGGTTTGAGTGCTGCCCAAAAAACGCTGGAGAAGGAAGCACATAGGAAAGAACGTCTTTGCTTTGTGAGAGACACTGCTTCTGACCCTGTCGCCTGTATGGCCCTGGGTAGGCTGTTTCCCTGCTCCTGGGCTCTTTCTCTTCTTTGCTGGACACAGAGACATGGCAACAAAGACATAGTAATACTCACCAGAGGGAGATGTGACTCGTCTGTGAACCTGGTGGTGAAGGAGTAAGCCCTGAAAGTAAGGTGAAAGTGCAAGGCATTAACTGAGAGTCATGAAATTGCTTCTCCTTAGTTACTCCAAGTTACTGTGGACTAAAGGCTTGTGGTTTGCTGTTGTTCCATGGGGCCTCCACAGTGGAATCTGCTGGCTGAGTGGAGATGTGCTCTCCCATGGCCATCAGAGAGGGTGTAAAAGCCATCCTCATCCTGTAGTTTTTGAGAGCTGGCCTCAGAAAAGCAATTCAATCGAATGTGCCTTGACAATTGCTCCTCTAATGACTTTGAAATTAGTAGCTTCAGACAGAAAATGATAGGTATTTTAATGCAACATGGGGAAAATACTCCTCCGCTTCTTGCTTCTACACTCTGATGAACAATAACACAGTTTCTGCAGACTTCACCTTTTACATGAGCAATGTGTTTTACACTCTCACCCTGGCTCCCCCTTTCATGCCGCTCCCCTCTTTTCCCCATGAGTTTCCCTTCTTTCACTTATTTTTAACTCCCTTTGATCTCCCTGCAGTGTTTTGTAGCCTGGTTAGCTCACTTTTCAGCTTAAGCCGAATCAGCTCCATTAGAAGAAATCTTGCTTAAAGGGAAGAAATACAGAGCATGGAGGAGTTACATTGTCACTTTCTGAGGGGCTGACTGGAGAACTTCTGGATCAGACTGCGAGGCAGAAGAGCAGTCACAACTAATTGCCATGGCTGGGTTTGCAAAGGGTGTGAAACTGAGCATTGAGTAAGCCCCAGGATCGTGAAGGATCATTGACTTTGGGTGAGGAACAAGGGAGCTTCCCTTCAGGGTTAAGCCAATTGAAGCAACCCTGAGCTGGTCGGACTCATTTGTCCCTTTTCTGTATATAATTCACACCCATTCACATCCCATATTCTCCTATCCTTACCCTAAGAAGTTCAGAGCATCTCCTGTAGAGGAGGTAAACAAGCCACCTTCTTTCACCTTCTTGCCACCTTATTGCCACCTTTTCGCCACCTTATTGCCACCTTCTCTTGAGGAGCTTATTCCCATTCAGTCTCATGCCTGCATGATCCTTCATCTAAAGCAATTTCTCACCATTATTCCTTTGTGATGTATCGCCAGTGCAAATTCACATCCCCACTCACTAACTCGAGTGTTCCCCAGATCCTCCCAACAACTCTAGCAACACGAGGGGCTGTTTCGGAGACCCCAGGAAACTGAATAGTCAGCTGTCCCAGTATAAGACATCATGGGGAAAAAAAAAATAGACTGTTCACTGACTTTATTGACTTCCCAATTAACTAAATTATGTCAAGAAGGAGCCCAGAGAGCCAGCTTAGTAGAGGGTCCAGCTCCATGCACAGAGGTGTTCCAAAGGTAAAACAGACATTATATGGCACATCTTATGCCATATCCTTACTGACCAACTCCTTCCTTATGCCATATCTTTATGGCATATCCTTATGGAGTATGGAAAGAGCTGGTCAACATTACAGAATATCCTACATTGCAATCATATAAACACTGCAGCCACAATTTACCTGGAAGGTCACCATGCCTACAGACAGACACAGGAGAGCTTTCAGGGTAGATTAAGAAGGATTAACTTCCTGAGAAATATCTCCTGTAAATAAAACCTATGGAATTATACTTTGGCATATTAGAAAGGGGACGAAAGGGCACAGACAAGAGGATGTACATAAAATGAGGGAGGTATGCTAAGAATGGCTCTCCTCTCTGTCTCGTACAAGAATGAGAAAGAGATATTCAATGCAAAGGAAATCGCTTGTCATCCAAAGTGTAATTAGACTGAGGAACTCATTACCATAAGATGTCAATGAGGCCAGGAACTCAGCCAGACCCAAAGATGGCTTGGACATTTATAAAGATAACCCGGACATCTGAAGTTGTAACAGCTAATGTTAAAAAAACTCTCAAGAGGGATCTAAGATCCTATGTTTCAGACTTTAAATTAATCTCTTAGGTATTAGGAGGATACCTCATTACGGGGGAACAAATTAGTTTCCTTCTCTGTCTTGCAGTGTACTGACACTTTTCTTTGAAACTTCTGCCAATGACCACAGCCAGAAATAGTGTCCTGCATTAGACAGTCCAGATCACTGGGAGAATCCCTGTGCGACAGGGGAGAAGATATCCCTAAATTATATACATTTGATGCTCTAGCTCAGATGCAAAAGAGGCAGCAGGAGGCAAACCCTACAGGAAGGCAAAATCATACAGCTCCCAACTCATGTTTTTTCTATCACAGGGGTTGTTCACACCTGATTTCCCCATGTGATGAAAGCTTGGATCTCGGCCACGGCAACAAGGATATATATGTGCACCTCAGCCCATGAGGAACCCATCACTTTATCTTGGTGAACCTGTGGTCTACTCCACTTTGGGTGCCCAGGAGCCCTCACTAGCTGTCCTTCCAGCCATGGGAAGACATCAACCATCTTTGCCTTTATTCTGCTTCTGCATTACCAGCCCCAGAACTCTCATTCCAATTTTAAAGGTTTATGGCTTGAGACGGAGGATTACCTGGTGTGGGCTCTGTGGATAAATCAGCCAGCATGTCATTACACTAAACAGAGGGATTTTACAGCTCAGGAATTTGAAGGCCAACGGCTCTCATTGTGAAAATCTGCACCGTTGTATGGAAATCAGCTTCATATTTTCAATGTGTTAACCAATTACCTCCTTCGAGCCTGGAACACCTCTCTTACCTTGTGACTGAGGTGACAACTCAGGTCCCCAAAATAACAGCATGCATTGTCTATGGCATCCCTTCCTCGGCAGGAGGGAGCAGTGTGGGAATGGACGTGGGCTGAGGTTTGCTGGTGTTCCTCAGGTGATTTTGAACAGCTAAATATTCCCTGGGATGAGAGTGGTCCACGGTGAGACTACTCTGGGCTCAAACATCTCTCGCTCCAGGTACTTGCATCCAGCAAACCTTGGGACTTCATCTGCCATGTTTCCTCTTGGCAGTCCACTGTCCAAGCACCATCTCCTCTTCATGACGCACAAAGAGTCCCTTTGCAGCACCAAAGAGCAATTTTTAATGGACTGTCCATTTCCCAGTGGAAAAGGCCAGAAGCCCAGAGCTTTGGTTAGTTGATGTGAATTGTCAGATGTATTCCAGTTACAGAAAAATGAAAAAGTCCTTTATATCAGGGTAACTAATCCTGCTTATGCTGTAAAGCTCCGGACGAACAGTCGATTCTACTTTCTTGTCAGATGCTCATCTGACATGCTGATAATGAAGAAGGGGAGGAGAAATCACAGGGAGGAAATCGGGAAGAAAGCTGTGTCATGGGGGGGAGATTTGCAGGGGAGGAGGAGAAGGGGAAGGGGGGAAGAGGAAGGGAAAACAGACAGGCTTTATAATGAAATTGAGTATTAGGAGGTGGAAAATAAAATGGAGACAGGCTGCACTGAAAGTGATACAGGCTGGAGATGGAGAGAGACAAAGAATGACAGCGGATCAGTTTAAGCATGAAAGAATAGAAAGGAAAAGAATAATAATGTTGGCTTGTAAAACTGAAATCAGATTATAGATTCCTCCAGTGAATTAACTCTCCTGTAATGTAGCACGGGGGGCTTTACAGAGCTGGTGTGATTTCCCCATTGGGTGGCACTGGGACATTAAACAGAGATGTGTGTGTGTGTGTTTCATTATAACCCTGCATATGTGTATGTTAAATCTCTCAGAGAGCACCCGTGCATGAGACATGCTCTATATCTTTCTGTGTGGAGCAAGATGTTAAATGTGTTAGGGGTTTGGAGGGAGTCACATAGAGAAATGGGTGTGTGCATGTGTGTTTGTGAGGGTGCGACATTTAATTTCACTGTGTATTTATGTCGGGCAGTAAATCACAGTGCACAAAGCCCCTCTGAAACCCCAGGGCTTCTCCCCAGGATGGGGGCTGACAGGGAGACACCTGCAGCTGAAGGTCCCAAGGACTCAAGAAGCTGTTGTCTCACTCCCCAGCAGGTAGGATGTCCCAGCACCGGGATGGAGGAGACAGCTGGAGATCAGGGAGATGGCATGGGAACTCACAGCTTCATCTGTGTCCCCCATCCAACAGACTGAACAAGCATGGAGATGTGGTGGGAACATTGGTGAATCCAGCTTACAGCCACAGCATCCCCTTCCTCATGGAGATTTGGCTGAGGAAGAGGAGCCTTGATAGGAGCCAAAATCCTTTCCTTCTCAACCATACCCATGAGTTCCAAAGCCAAACAAATCCAGCTTTTTGGTTTGGTTTCTCCAGCTCTGCAATCCCAGAGCAGGCTGAGAGTAGGATGAAGTCCAGCTCAACCCACAACCCTGAGATCTGCTCTCCTCCCCTACTGGTTTCCTGACAAATCTCACTTGCTACCTCATGGCCAAATATGTATCCTGTTAATCTTGCCCAAGTAGGCTGCAGGTGCCTACATTGAGATGATCAGTGCAAATATTAGAGCTCTCCCAGTGGTTATCTGTTACCAGGGGACATGCAGAAGGCTTCGTCTTCATGAGACCCATTGGGGTTACCAGACCAAATGGGTTCCAAATGGGAAGCTGTACACATACAAGAGGAAAAGGAGAAAGGGAGTTATAGGACTAAGGGTCAAATGAAGACAAGGGTGCTCAAAGAATTGGAATGACGTCTCCATGAGGAATGAGTGTATAATCTAGGATGCTACAGAGATGACTGGGAAGAGCTATAAAATTATGAGTGTCAAGGAAAGGATGATGATTACTCATGGTCTTTTCCAGCACAAGAACTTGGTGGTCCCAGAGAAGGTGTAATCAAGCTGTGGAATTTCTTGCCACTAGATATATAGTTGGTTCTTAAAGTTAACAAGGGTTCTGGGAAGAGCAGAGAATTTCAAAGAAAAATCCAGTCAGTGTTATTAAATCCATAAAGAACGTATGTAGCCCTGGAACTCCCTGAGTCTCAAGTGGTTGGAGCCAGGGAGAGTACCAGGGAGGAAACACCACAAACCCCTGCCTTGTCTTTATGCATAATGCCTATGCCTATAGCCACTTTTGGAGACACTGAGTTAGGAAGAGCAACCTGTGTAGCTGTTCTGTATTATCTCTGACAACGTGTCCTGGTCTCATCCAGGGTAGAGTTAATTTTATTCACAGAAGCTAGTGTGAGGCTATGTTTTGGATTTGGGATGAGAAAATGTTGGTAACGTGCTGATGTTTGGAGTTGTTGCTAAGTAGCCAAGCACAGTCCAGCTTCTCATGCTGGCCGTCTAGCAAGAAAACTGGGCATGCACGAGAAGCTGGAAGGGGACACAGCCGGGACAGCTGACCCGGGCTGGCCAAAGAGATATTCCATACCATATAACATCATGCTCAGTATATAAAGTTGGGACGAAGAAGAAGGAAGGGGTGGAGGGACATTCGGAATTATGGTGTCTGTCTTCCCAAGAAACCGTTACACGTGTCAGAGCCCTGCTCTCCTGGAGATGGCTGAGCACCTGCCTGCCCATGGGGAGTGGGGAATGGATTCTGTGTTTTGCTTTGCTTGCGTGCGCGGCTTTTGCTTTACTTATTAAACTGCCTTTATCTCAACCCATGAGTTTCCTCACTTTTACTCTTCCGAAAAAACCCATCCCACCATGGGGGAGTGAGCAAGTGGCTGCGTGGGGCTTAGTTGCCGGCTGGGGCTAAACCACGACACAGGGGCTGAATACTGAATACTCTTTACTCTTTGCAGTGCCATCTCCTGAGTACCATGCACCTTAGAAACTGAGTCACACAGATGATGACTACTAGGCACGTCTAGGCAGGGCTACCTCCAGATCTAATACGTTCCCCTCTTGTTTTGAGCAGACAGGACTTCACCTGCCCAAGCACACCTGGGGAGGTGTCTGCAAGCTACCCTAGAAGCATAACATGGTCAGGAGAGCAGGGAAGACTTGCAGCACTGCATAATTCTGGGAGTTCTGAGAGGGGGTAGAGTTGTAGCTTTTCTTTGCTAGAGCAAGACTGTGCAAGTGTGAGTGGTGTTATATCGTCTGAAACCAGAGCAAGACTTGGCTTTTCCCCACAGAAACACAGTGGATGGCGAAGAGAAGATTTGACTCTTGCAACTTTTTCTGTGTGCCTTTTGCGTGGCCCCCATCTCCTCTGCATTCAGGACACAAAGCAATCTCCAGTGTGCTTTAGATAAGGGCAGGCCCATCCATACCTTTTCGACACTGTGTTGTGATACAATGACATGCCCAATCCAACTTTCCTCAGCAGCTCTGCAGGACAGAGGGCCTGAGAAATGTATTGTTCTCTGCAGCAGCTGTGGGATAATTAACCCTGTCATTTGTGGTTATATGGAGTGCTTTGTTCCACCAGTCTGAGGCTCTAGGCTTTGGTATTGCTTCTTTTTGGTCATTTCCTCACAGATCCCTCTATCTGCTAAGAAACAAGGTGATAAATTACTCTCTGCTAACCACTCTCTGCATTTCTGCAGTACCTTGCGAAAAAGTTATCACTAGAGGAGCTGCAGATGATGCTGAACTTCAATTAGACCTCACTCGCAAATTAGTTGTGCAGGGTGACATTTTCCAATCATGCAACATTAGCATCCTCCCTAATTATGAAAATGTAAAGCTAACTTCTGTTTCATAATAAATTAGGCTTGTTCTCTCGGTATCTAAAACACACAAGCACGCACACAGTGCAATTTCAGCTGGGTCTTCTCTTCCTCTTTGGTTGATGCTCAGGAACAGCCACAACCACAGTAACCTCCCTTTCCTCTAAAGGTCAGACATAGCAGGAGCGTGTCTGATAACACTGGGCAGGGGAAAGGAAATCAGCAAGAAAGTGCAAAAAGACACTGAAGGAATAGGGCTTTATTAGCCCATTTGGGCTGGTGGGCACAGCCTTAGACGTTCTCCCACCAGCCAGCATCTTCTCCAAGGAGGAGGGAGAAGGAGCAGGAGGAAACGTCCCCTCCTTTGCTTCCTCTGTTGAGCTTTTCCACCTCTGGTTTACTCAGGCCACTTGCCCAACTCTGATAGAGGTGTTGAGGCCTCCCTTCCATCATGGTGTAGGCATACCCATGATGAAGTAAGATTGCAGGTATACTATGAGATACCTGACCATATATATATCCAACATAACCAGGCAGCAGAGCATACAGGTAGAAGTATATAAGCAAAAAAGAGTGGACAAGAAGAACAAGCTTTACTATCACAGAACGGTTTCTGTAAACATGACAATTACCCAAGAAAAGAAGTAATTTTGTACAGTTAGAAGAATAGGAAAGGTCCTTCCTGGAGCCTTTCCACAATGCTGGTGGAATGTCTGTCTCTATTTGAGAGATACCACTTAGAGATGCCTCATTACAGTTTACTGCTGGAAAAGGGATCGGGAACTACCTGGGTCTTGTCAGAAAAGTTTGGCAGCTCTGCTGTGTGTTTCATGGAGACCAGCAGACATTGTATGCTGAAGGCAAGTGTGGTATCTCCTCTGTGCCTGTCTTAAAGCAGGGTCTCGGCCACAGAGCCACCCCTTCAACCCTCCATAGTTCCCAAGATATTCCATGTCACTAAAAATAATGGGAGCGCTACAAACGGCCTGGTAACAGATGGGTTTTCATCCTGACTGAGCTTGTGTTATTGAATCAGTAGGTTCAAGCACTGCTAAAGTTGCCTGAAAAACAAGGCATCTAATTATTACATCTCTGCATCAGAAGTAATGGGGAGCTGCAGAGAATAGCTGACAAACAGCTAAATAATAGACTAACAAGCAGGATGGCTGGAATCTGTCACAGCACTAATGAAGGTCAGGATAAGACACCTGCATATTTTAAAGAATGAGATGTGTGCATCTGAAAATGCCCAGATGTGACATTTAAAGACAGAGATCATAAGCTGACTATAATCGCTGCTAAGAACTGGAGTCTGGGAGTGCACAGGATATATGGGTAAAAGAATTAAAAGCAATTAAAGAACTGAAAGTAGAGAAGGCTTGGGGTCACTGGGGAAATTGGAGATCCAGTAGTCTCTGGAGTGCCAAGAGTAGTTCAAGGGAGAAGCCAATTCTGCAGTGTAGTAGCCCCCACAATGTGGTTGACATTTTCCAAAAACTGGAGAAAGACAGACTGTACTCAGCTTGCCATCTACAGAAAGGGGGAATAGCTGAAGCAAAAGAAGGGGATTTGCAGTATACTTTTCTACAGAGTAACTTAATTCACCATGAGCACACTGCAGAGGCACTTAAATAGGGCGAGGGAAAGCACTGTTTAAGCAAGCTCACTGCAAAGCCCAAGGAACAAAACGGTGGAAAGCACAGGCAGGGCTACCCAGAGAGCAGGCTGCAAATAGCTGGTCCCCTGCTTTCAGCTGCAGTTTACATCTGAAGGTTCATTTAGTGCTGCAAAAGCAAAAAAAAATCAAGGTAGTTTGGTTCAGTAACCAATTGAAAGCTAAGCCTTTACTTTAGAAGCCCATGATGTTAAAAGGGTAATGTCCTTCCCAAAAATAGCTGCATAAGTACTAGAAAGGGTTTTGGGCAAACCTCATGGTCCTTCTGGTTTTGCTGGGCAATGGATGTCCAAGCTATAGGCTGTTCCCAGCACAGCCACAGCTCTCAGTGCTCCTTCTCAATCCCATGTACTACATATATGTAAAAACCTAAGAATAACACAATAATTCAATACTAAAGCAAGAAATGTTATCAGGGAAGGAAGGAAGATTTTTTTCCCCTCGGACAGCAGGATGTTTCCTCTGCCTGTTCTTTTCCCATGCTCTGAAATAATCCGATTTTTATCTGCCACAGTCCTTTTTTTTTCTTGCTAATCAATTCAATTGCAGCAGCAAGCCGACAAGCATTTTGAATACTGAGTTTGTTTTCAGGGTCAAAGGGTTTTGCTTGCTCATCCTGGTTTTGGAAGGAGCTGCCTTTGTGTTAGCAATGCCAAAAGGGAACCAGAGCTGCAAAGCACACTAGGAAGGATCAATACTTTAAATGCATTAACACTGGTGAGTTGCAAATGAAGTTAGCAGCTGCTGAGCATCACTGATTTCACAGTAAGTCTCAGTTCAGTCGGTTAATTTCTCTGAAGGATCAATGCCACAGCTGATGGTTACTGAAGTGTCTTCCTTCACCAAGCACAAGGGCGTTTTGAAATGAACTCTACAGGGGATCACAAACCAACTCGTCCGTGTAAATAAGAGGAGCATGGGTGTGTAATTCTCTTAATGTGTCAAGACTAGCACAGCAAAGACATGAATCATAAATGCTGAACTAAACCAGCTTCAAATTTTGGATCCAAATTTCACAGTTCCTCTCATTATATGGGGTCAATCAAAACTGCCAGATCCAACCTCACCCTAGCTTTCAAGGAAATTGGACTTGAAAGCCATGACTTCGACCCAAGCTGAATGCAAATTTTGTATAAAATGGGCAACTCTTACAATATTGGCTCTTTAAGGATGTAAAACTTTCTAGGCAATCTTACAGAGATCCTGTAAAATGCTGTCTTTATACACAATTGGTCTTTTTTTTTCAATGGTGTTGAAGTCAAGCCCTTACAGAAGCAAGTTGTCTGCAGGTAGAGAGTATGACTCCCACCCCAAGCAATACAGAAAGGGGATAGATACATGGGTGGGAGAATGCAGGCAATGATCTAAGAGGAGATGAAGGAATGTATGTTGGGAGAAGGAGAAAAAGACCCAAGGACTGGAGGGAAGGAAGAGAAAAAGATAAAACTGAAGTGGAGAAACTTTGGAAAGACAGCAACCTGGGGAAGCATCAGCAGGGAAAATGGAGAACAGAAGAATTCAACCCATGCTAAGGATATTGTATGGATATTAGCAAAATAAACTCATGGGTTGAGGCTCAGCGAACTCAGAAAATCAATGTGATGAATTGCATTTTGAGCTAGGTGACAATTAAGCTAGTCTCGACTTTCTGAAGGAGGGTCTACCTCCTGTACTCTCAGTTTAGCCATGAGGGCTTCATCACAGATCTGTATTTACCATAGATTTGGGTCTCAGTCATTTAAAGGAGAGGAATGCTGTGGTGGGTTGACCCTGGCTGAGCACCAGGTGCCCTCCAAGACGCTCTATCTCTCCCCTTCTCAGCTGGACAGACGAGAGAAAGTATAATGAAAAACTTGTGAGTCAAGATAAGGACAGGGAGAGATAACTCACCAAGTACCATCAGGAACAAAACAGACTTGACTTGGGGAAAACTAGTTTAATTTATTACCAATCAAATCAGAGTAGGGTAATGAGAACTAAAAACAAATCTCGAAACACCTTCCCCCCACCCCTCCCTTTTTCCCAGGCTCAACTTCACTCTACCTCCTCCCCTCCAGCAGCACTGGGGGACAAGGGATAGGGATCAATCACCACATGTTGTCTCTGCTGCTCCTTCCTTCTC
>NW_010509635.1:0-11043 GCF_000687285.1 Phaethon lepturus
TTCTGTGATTCTGTGATTCTGTGATTCCTGGAATACTTCTCATTACACGTTTGAATTTGGCTCATACATTTCTAAGGCTACATATTCCCATGAAATTTGAATTATATTCAAAGCAGAAATGAAAAAAAAAAGTATTTTTATTTTACTTTCAAGAAACACTCTGAAGCTAATAAACCACTAAAAAAATTATGGTACAAATTGGCAACACTGAAGGAGAGATTAACTGGGATATTTGTTGTTTGTGAACTGAAAAATTACTTGAGGAAATACTGTTTTTTGAGTCCTAACAAAATTAAATGTAGTGAAATAATTTTGCTAAGAAAGTCCACACCACACCTCTTTCTTTTCTTTCTTGGTGGTGGAAGGGTTTAAAGAATTTATCAAGTGACAAAACTCAGGATTTAACAAGAGTTCGTTCATTTAAGTTTAAGGTTTTGTAGCTGCTAGCATTTGAGGATGTAAAGCTACAACATTAAAAGAAAGAGACTTTAGGTTTCCATCCACATTGTTCAGAAGTTAGTGAACAATAGAGGAATTGCACTTTGACTTCTTAGTACTGTGGTGAACTATTTTCTTACTCTTGCTATAAAAATGACATAACAATAAATAAAAGATATGAACCTTAATTTTTCTGATTCTTTGTTTAATGATTAACTCTTTACTAAAGACAGTTGTTTCTTAAGTTATGAACCAGACCCCCAGTTAGTTTAAATTGTTGCAGCTCATCTGAATAGAACTTAGTTTTTAAATAGACCTGTGGTTGTTTTTACCAGCTGGGGGTCTGTTGCTATAAAGGAGCAAAAGGATTCCAGACTTCTTCCAAAATTGTTCTGATCTGCTAGCAGATTAAAAAACCATCAGCAACGTATCAGAAATCTAATGTTATTGCTGTTGACAGCCCTCATAAAAAGATCATTTGCAGGCACTAATAAAAAGGAATGCCATTACTGTATAGGAAGAGGCATGTAAATGTAGGTCCTGAGGTTTAAGATGTAATGAAATTTCCAAGATAACATGTGATGAGAGAGGTCATGACTCTCTTTCATCATAGCAGCTGTTTTTACAGTAAATTTCCACACACAGTGGTATAAATGTATTCACGTAGCATTCTGTGCAGTATAAAACTGATACCTTCCTCTGAGATTCAGCAGAAAACCTAGCTCAGAGGGGGCTAGGTCTCTGGAGGCTCAGTGGTCCCGTCAAAGGCTTTGCATAGACTATAAAGGGATCATCTTCCACTAATGAGTCATGTCTTACATTTACTGGGAGAAGGGGTTCCAAAGTCAGCTCACTTTCTTTGGATCACAGTGAAAACCTGCGCAGGGCTTGCGCTTTGGGGTTGTGCGAGATAACAGCCCTCTCTCCCAGGCCCTCCCTCTCCCCCCATGCTGGGGTGCTCACCTTCACCTTTCCTCCTTTTTAAATGACATGAGAAAGCTGCTGTGTGCAGCTACTCCCTCCATCCCTGAGACTGGGAGTATGGGAACATTACACACTTCCCAGTCTTCTGCTGGGCAACTTGCAAACCCACATATACAGCTTCTTCCCAAAACTTGACAATTTTTAATGTTTGACCTCTTTAAGGATTTGCATTAGGCTGATTTCCAGCTTCAGCAGAAACCTCCTGTAATATCTCTGTCACTCTGCAGATATTCATTTAGCACTTTAGAATTATTGTACCACTAATGCTTGCCAAAGCTGATAGAGAGATCTTTGAATGCTCCTTGAAAACATTGCATCTGCTATGACTCAGAATAACCATTTTACCAAAGGGGAAACTTCTGGAAAAGGTCCAAGCACAATAATGAAACACTGGCAGTACTAATATATTTGAGCCCCTTTCTGGATCCTCACTACGCAACAGAAATTGCTCGATATCTACAATCCTCTAGCAATGGGCAGCTTTGTTCCTCTGCCATACCTGTGTTGAAAATGTTTGTTTTTCATGAGGTGACTTGTCAACCCTCTGTTCACCAGAAAGCACTATAAATACACTATAAATTCCAGTGTTATGAGTGCTCATCCAGTATGTGATTTAACAGTTGTATCTGAGTCAGGACAGTTTGTATGCTGAGAACAAACCTGTCCACAGTAGCATTTAAGAACAGTCAGTCATCTATGGTTCCTAATAGTCATAAATACAGGTGGGCAGAATTAACATTAGAAATTACAGAAGTTAATACATAACTGTTCACTTATTCCCTGAAATTCATTGCTAATGACTTTTCTGTTCTGTGTCACATGTGTCAAGTTATTTGATGTGTTTGGTTTTTTTCACTTAACCCTGGGCTTTTCTGAATCATGCAAATAAAAAGTATTGTTTCTTTAAAGAAACATATTAAAGAAATACTAGAAGCATTACGATTATGTGCTTTAAAAGGCAATGTGATGTGAAGGACCATCCCTGAAATCTGTTATTTTTCAAGTCAATTTAAAACGTTTTAAATTCAGTGCAAATAATGCTGTGTCGGAATACCATTGAAGAGACTGATTTTTTTATCTCAGTCCTTAAACAGGGGAATATTAAAATTAATATTAAAACCACTATATATATGGAAAGAATTGGAAAGCTGATACCTACTGTAGTTAGGTATTGGTCCTAATTGATATAATTAGGATACCTACTGTAGTTAGGTAAGTTAGACCTATCTTCTGCTTAAAGTGACTCTTCGCACTCAGCTACAATGAGTTATGTTTGGAGACAGTTAACTGAATTGGCTAGCTGACTGATTGATTAAGCCCTTGGTGTTTTCTGCTGGCATTTTTCATTGCTGACTTATAGTTTCCCACTGATTCTTCAGTGCAGCAGAATCCCATAATGCTTTAAGTGTTAATCCATTTACATGTCTCTGCAGAATTTCCAAGAGCATCAGGAGAACACACAAATGCAGAGACTTTAAATGTAAGGGAAAAAACATGATTTTTTTTCTTATGAAAACATAAATAAAGAAAAAAAAGTGGAAAAAAAAGGTTTGTTACCATGTGTACCTTCAAACATTTTAGGTTGTTTCCATGGACTGTGATTTGAATGTCATCAGTTTTAGACAAGAGCTAGAAGGGCATAAGAAAGCTAAAAAACTCTGACAACGACAAATACAGTTTTTATAAGAATTAATTTCAACTCCAGATAACTGTAGGGCTGAGTCATGCTAGTAAACAGTTATCCCCAAGTGCTCTGTGACCAGTGATGTCTTTGCACAACTTTTTCCCCCATTCACAGAAATGACTGAAAAGAAAATGATCACTTGCAATTGTGAAAAAAAAAAAGAAACCAGATGCAGAATGATAATTTCCTTTCTCCTTAGTTTCTTAGTCAATAAAAAGTTTTTAAATCGGTCATCTCAAAAAAAGTTCTGAACCATTCAGCTGTCCAAAAGAAGGGACAGGCAGAGTCTGTGAATATTAGGGAGGGAAATGGAGAGTCCTTCCACGGTAGAAGGTGTGTGTGGGGGGCAACCTCTTGTACCATGTGGACTGCTTCTGCTCCATCTACAGTGCATCTGCAACTACAGATCAGATAGAGTGTTCTGACAATGGTGGAGGGGCTAGAACCTGTGACCAACAGAGCTTAAGCCAGCAGCAGCACCAGTAGGAAGCGGTGAGTCTTCATACGCGGAGACTCTCCGCCACAGGGACTGGTGCTCCATCTGCTGACCTGGCTTGCTGTGGAGGGGGATTGCTCCTTGACAGGGGCTTGGACATTGTGGAGAGACTTCTTGTGCTTTTCCAGTCCATGGACTAGTCCATGTTCTCCCTCATAGCCACCAGTAATGCTACCAAGGAGGCATGGAGCATTCCAGCAGTGACCATGGCTCAGGGAGTAAAAGCCAAGGGCACGGGGGCTCAGTAAATATCTCCTCAGTCCTTCTGGTAAAGGAGAAGGGCCTGAGGAGAAGTAAATGGGTCCTGCAGGTCAAGAATGGGATTTTTTGTGTCCAACTTGGTGTCCATCAGGACCCCCAGGTCATTTTCTGCCAAGTTGCTTTCCAGCTCGATGATGCCCAGCATATGTAGATGACTGTGTTTGTTCCTTTTTAGGTGCAGGACTTTTCACTTGCCATTGTGAAATATCATGAGGTTCCTGTGGACCCATTTCTCTGGACTGTTGAGGTCCCTCTGGATGGCAGCACAACCCACTCACTGGCCTATCAGCCATTCCTCCCAGTTTTGTGTCAGCTGTAAACCTACTGAGGGTATGTTTTATCCTTTCACCAAGATGATTAATGACGATGTTGAGCTGGAACTGAGCCAGTACTGACCACTGGGGTACAGCAGTAACTCCAACTAGACACTGTGCTACCACCCTCTGGGCCTGTCTGTTCACAGTTTTCAATCCACTGTTGATTGAAGTGAGTTTGAGAAGAGCGAGCTTTTCACAGTCTTTTGCTACAAGCATCTCAGCAGTGAGGGGACTTTTGGAGAACGTGTCATTGCAGGCAGACCACAGCAATGTTAACAGTGCTCTTCCACTAGGTAGGAGAGCAAATGCAGAGCAGAGACTGCTCCTTCGTTGTGGGAAATTACTCCCTCTCCAGTATGTTGGGTTCAGCAAATGGCTAACCAGTGACAGCAATCTGCATCTTAAATCTTCTGGGTCAGTTTGAATTTCCAGATTTGCAGTAGAAATCACATGACAACCGACTTTGTGCTTTCAGTCAGTCTGGGGAAAAAAATCTAACAGCTAACAACATTCCTTGAATGGGAAGAAGGGGACTTCCCTACCCATAATCTGTCTCTCTCTCTCACACACATTTCAGCATCTTTTTCCAGAATATGCTCAAGGTTTTAATCTTTCCTGAACTGGTTCACATACTTCTGATGGACCAAATCCTTGCAGCTATCCACCATGGGCTCTTCACTGCTGGAGCCTAGAGGGGAGGAACAAGGGATGTGTGGTCACAAGCCACATAAGGGAGGAGAGAGGCTTAAACGCTTATGAAGAGGTGCTGGAGCAAGGTCATCCTTTTAAAACTGTTATTGTCTGCTTGACTTGGGTATACACCTATCCTCATTTCCTAACCACCTTGTAGATCAGGATGTGCACACCAGTTTATTTTATTTCATTTTTTTCTTTGAGAGCATCTTTCTTAAATAGAGAAAGAAATAGCCATATCACAGGCCTGACTGATGGTGGCTACCCAGACATTTGAAGTGTGTTTTGAAGAACTGGGGAAGAAGAATAAGGAGTGACAAGTGTGAACTTCATAAACAAATCTGTTGCCTAAAGAATGAGGAGTAACCAATACTCCTGTTGTAACAAGAGAACAAATATTCTTCCCTGAGGTTTTATGAATAATTTGGTTTGGTATTTATATATTTTGACAAGCTGAATTTCAGTGCTCATCACAGAAATAGAAAATCCAAATACATGACATAGTTTAACATGGAGTATTTAATTTACAATTGATATAAAATCTTAAAATTTAGGGACATGTAAAAGAAAAGCAAAGGAAATGAAGTTTAGGATCACAAAGGATACTGGACAGTAAAGCAGTTATAGCTCAGATTTTATTATTTTAGATGAGTCAGTTCTGAAAAGTCACTCTAAACATGATGCTGTAAGGATCACATTTAATTTTTTCAGCACAAAATCACTATAATCATACTTTGTCCCTTAAATAAACTTAATTTTCCATTTACTTACAAAGGTCCCTTTTCAGGTAACATTTATACATCATATTTTAATCAACATAAATTCAAGGTGATTCAAAATGCGGTATTCATTTTTGTGACTAGTTTCCACCTCTGAAAAAGTCATGTTTGGCTTTCTTGACAAAATGATGGGCATACAAGACCAAAAAAATTTGTGGGGTATATAGCTGTATCTTGCTGCATTCTTCTTAATCTCATAGAACAAAGCAATTTCATGTAGCTCTACATGAGAAACACTGGGGAAACAGAAGTTCTACTTGTTCACAGTTTGTTTCTATTCCCTGTCTCCTAGATCCTTGCATACCCACTACCTCTCTAGACACACTCCTCAAACGATTTTCCTTCAGCACAAAATCTGACTTTTACAGAAAAAACAGTTTTGAGAATTTAGGGTTCTGTATTTTTATGAACAAAAATGCTTTTGGGACAGTGCTTTTATTCTAGGCACTTGTTCTGCACTTTGAAAGTGAGTAGTCTTTGTTATTTAGTAGAGTTTGTGTGTATCTGTGTACATATGTGTGTACAGATATAAGCCTCCATCTTTCTTTTCTTTTCTTCATCCAATTCTTACAACTAAAAAGAAATAAATAAAAAGAATGTGAGGAGAGAAAGTTAAAAATTCTACAGTAACTGCCATAAAAATATTAATCTAAAATAATAGTCTTCAAACAATAGAAGGTCACTCATCATTTCCAACACAATCTTAAATAAAATCAGTGCAACTAGTCATGTATAATAAAGACTTGACACCTTACACAGCAAAGGACATAACTAAGATGTCACAGTTAATGAATATCAGAAATGGGAATTGATGTAAGACTCCTGCCCCTATATCTATTAGCCCCTGAATAAATGTCATAAGAATTTTCCAATATGCAGGCAACCTTTACTGGCTTCTGCTGATATATGTGTGGCTGGGACAGGAAAAGGGCTCAGCTAAGAAGCATTTCTCATCTTTTGCCCGATGTTATACAATAACTCTGTGGAAAAGGAAGTGTAATAAAGGAATGAAGAAAACTAACATCCATCTAATCTCTCTCTCTCACACTTTCAAAGCAGCTGTTTGCCATATAGAGATTTTATGTTCAGGTAGTAAACCCTATCTATGCTTGTGCTGCAAGAATAGAAACAACAGTGAATTACAGAATTCCTTTGGCACAGTTATAGGTTTAGAGGTACTTTGCAAGCTTGGTCATGAATGGCTACCCAGGCTGGTCAACATAAAATGGATTGATTCCTGTGTTAAACAGTGGGTCAAATTTTGTATAGTTGCAGGTTTTGGGCTTCCTGAGGTAAGTTGACCATTCAGTCACTGCTGGTAGTTGCCTATGTATGTCAAGAAAATGGTAGAAAAAAGGGTAGGTGTTAAGTAACCAATCCATTCAACGAATGGAATCTGTCAGAGATGCTAAGTGTGAAATGCACCCCATGATTTGTATTTTACACGACCACCTGGTGATCAGACGGTAGGAAACAATAGTAGGACAGGAAATTGGTATTATGTACAAAATAAATAATTGTTTGTCTCTGTTATCTGAACAGAGACTTCAAGAGGAAGCAAGATTTTAACACTGGCTACAGAACAAAACTGTGATGATGCTAAATATTTTAATGTTCACATTCAATGACACTGTTACTACTGAATGTGTGGTTCTCGGCTCCATTCTGCAGATTCTTTTTTGTTTGGGGGCAGTGCTAAACCGTACTTTAATTAATTCCCCTATTTACTTTACTGTACTCTTTGTGACAAAAGTACAGTGGACAACAGTATAGGGACTGAAAAACTCATGTCCCATTGTACCCATAGTTGCAACTTTTGAACTGCACCGATAAAATACATGCCAGTACAGTTATAAAAACTTGTATGTTAACAGATGCAAATAATTAGTTTAGATTATGTTGGCATATGCTACATGAAATTTACTTCATTTACCACTACTGTCTCAAAACAGAGATTGGCAAACAGCATGACAACAATATGGTAATGTAAGTTCAATAACAGTCATCATTTTCCAGACAATAATTCAACTTTTTATTTCAAGAGTAAGGCAGAGTTTAAACTCTCCTTTATTGTGCACAACCTTCTATGTAGTTAGTAAGACATATCTTTCCCTCTTTCCTTCTTTCCCTCTATACACACACACATGCATGAAATATATAAAAGTATCTTTATATGATTGAAATCTGCATGCAGCTTGAGAAAATTAAGTGTCATCCTATGTCTGTTATAAAGGTATCCTGGGTAGTTTTCTTAAATTCTCAGAATTTCTAAAGTTTGAAACAAAGCTTTCCTAAAACCCAGAAAGTGACTCTTCTACTAGGTCTTTGGTTGATTAATGTGATATGCTTTCACAGCAATCAGGATGGAAAAGTACAGTTTGGTGACTACTGCAGCTTTTCTACTAGGCCCTTTTAGCATAGTTTGGGACCTGCTGGCCTAAGGAATGTGTCACCATGGGAAAAGGACAGTGCCTCCTGAAAATAATCCAAGTAGGGGGGTGAAATGTGCATAATGCAGATACCCGAGGCTGTTCTCAATGAATTATCAAAACCACTGGAAATAGGAAACTGTCTGAGTACACGCCCCTGCATGGCTTCTCAGCCTGCTTATTTCTCAGCAAATTTGCCTATGTGCGGAACATGATGGCAGTGGAGCTGAAGGACCTCTTATATTTAAACAGGCTCATGTTGAGCTGGCCTTAAGATCTCTACACAGCACCGTGTTGTGCAATGCATACTTTTCCATCGGCAGTCTGTGGCCATGTTAGGGTGGAAATCAAATTCCTTCAGCTCCAGAGGATTTAACGACAACATGACTTTAACTTACTGTTTTCCTTCTAAAAGTAACGATTGGACAAGGATTTTGGCTGTGTATATACAGAATTAGTCCTAAAATTAAGAATAATGTTTAAAGACTGACTTCTTTCTCGGGTTGAAAGTTTTGTTTGGTTTCATTAAGCTGCTAAGAAATATTTTTTAAAGCCCTGTAGTACAGAGGAATTGTTTATAACAAATTCAGAAATCTCCTGAATGAAAAATTCAATGCACAGGGTAAAGGAGGAATGTTCTGCTTTCCTTTGTACTGTCTTTGTGTGCTTAGTGTTCCTAGGGCAGAGAAACAACTATCACACTGAAAGCAGAAGAGAATACATGCATGCTGTGTACGCTTTGTGTCTATATGTGTTTACATGGATAGTACGCTGTTGGTACTACTCTGTTAGTCTCACAGCCATTATAGAAACAATACATCTAAGGAGGGAAACCACAAGAGCTCCTTGCCAAAAGAATGTTGGCAGAGTAGCTGTGCTCCAACACGAAATACTGGCAATTGTCAAAGTTTTGTGAGACAGCCATTTGAAATGGTGTGGTAGGTTGACCCTTGGCTAGCCGCCAGGTGCCCACCAAGCTGGTCTCACTTCCCTTCCTGAACAGGACAGGGGGAGAAAATATGACAAAAAGCTCGTGGGTCGAGAAAAGGACAAGGAGATTACTCAGCAATTGTTGTCATGGGCAAAACAGGCTTGACTTGGAGAAACTAATTTAATTGCTTGCCAATTAAAACCAGAGTAGAATAACGAGAAATAACAACAAATCTGAAAACACCTACTCCTGCATGGGTTCCTCTCCACAGGACGCAGATCCTGCCAGGAATCTACTTTTGCGTGGTGTCTCCATGGGCTGCAGTTTCCTTCAGGGAACATCCACGTGGTCTGGCATAAGGTCCTCCATGAGCTGTAGGGAGACAACTTACATCACCATGGTTTTGACAACAGGCTGCAGGGAAATCTCTGTGCTGGCATCTGGACCACCTCCTCCCTCTCCTTCTTCTCTGACCTTGGTGGATGCAGGGCTGTTTCTCTCACATTTTGTAACTCCTCTCTCACAGGTGCTGCACAAAGTTTTTTACATTTTCTTCAAACACATGGCTCAGAGGTTGGTATTGTGCAGAGCTTTTTACACTTTCTTCTAACACGTGACTCAGAGGCTGGTCCCATCAGTGGAATTTGGGGTTTTTGACCATGGGACGATTTACAGGGCACTGGGCCTGCTGGCAGCAGATGGAGTTCAACTATCCCCAAGGGGGAAAAGAATTCTCACTTATGAGTTGGTGGGGCTCATAGAGAAGGCCTTAAACTAGATTTGAAGGGGGAAGGAGAGAAAACCAGGCTCACTAGAGAAGAGCCTAGGGATGGCGTGTTGATTTCGGGGGTGAAATTGATAGCCCAGCTCAAGTGCATCTACACCAATACACACAGCATGGGCACCAAACAGAAGGGGCTGGAAGTGCAGAAGTGCAGCAGGACAGCTGTGACTTAGTCACCATCACAGAAACATCGTGGGATGACTCTCATGACTGGAGTGCGGCAATAGATGGCTATAGATGGCTGTCTCACAAAGCTCTTCAGAAGGGATAGGCAAGGAAGGAAAGGTGGTGGGGTGGCTCTGTATATTAGGAGAGTTTTGACTGTATAAAGCTCAACGATTGCGAAGACCAAGTCAAGTGCTTATGGGTAAGGATGACGGGGAAGGCCAACGAGGCAGATATCCTGCTGGGTGTCTGTTATAGACCCACTCAACCAGGACAAAGAGGCAGATGAAACATTCTACGGGTGACTGGCAGAAGTCCAACAATCATGAGCCCTTGTTCTTGTGGGGGATTTCAACTTCCCGGATGTCTGCTGGAAGTATAACACAGCAGAGAAGAAACAGTCTAGGAGGTTCCTGGAGTGTATGGAGGATAACTTCCTGACACAGCTGGTAAGTGAGCCCACCAGGGTAGGTGCCTTGCTTGACCTGCTGATTACAAACAGAGAAGGACTGATGGGAGATGTGGTGGTCAGAGGCCATCTTGGTCTTAGCGACCATGACATGGTAGAATTCTCGATTCAGAGTAAAGTAAGGTGGGTGGTCAACAAAATCACTACCATGGACTTCCAGAGGGCAGACTTCATCCTGTTCAGGTCAGTGGTTGAGAAAGCCCCTTGGGAGACCATCTTGAAGGGCAAAGAGGTCCAGGAATGCTGGACATTCTTCAAGAAGGAAATCTTAAAGGTGCAGGAGCAGGTCGTCCCCATAAAAGGCAGGTCCTGCTTGACCAGCCTGATCTCCTTCCATGACCAGATGACCCACCTAGTGGATGAGGGAAAGGCTGTGGATGTTGTCTACCTGGACTTTAGTAAAGCCTTTGACAATGTCTCCCACAATATTCTCCTGGAGAAACTGGTGACTTGTGGCTTAGACAGGTGTACTCTTTGCTGGGTAAAGAACTAGCTGGACAGCCAAGCCCAGAGTGTTGTGGTGAATGGTGTTAAATCCAGTTGGTGACCCTCAGGGCTCAGTTTTGGGGCTGGTCTTTTTTCATATCTTTATCGATGATCTGGATGAAGGGAT
>NW_010509636.1:0-1381 GCF_000687285.1 Phaethon lepturus
CCTTTCTAACCTTAGTGATTCTGTGATTCTTACTCTGCTCTCTTCTGCTCTCTTTTTCTTTCTCTCTCCTCCCAATTGTTATATACTTTATACGCTATTTTTATCAGTTGTGAAATCGACATTACCAGCCCCCTCAACTTTCTCCTTGTATCCTGAGTCACTGCCCAATGAACAGCATATTGAACATCTGATCTGCCTCATCATCTGGATTCAAGTCCATCCATTTCCTAGCTGATTCACATAACCTCTTGTAAAAGGACAATGGATTTTCATTGAGGCCCTGTCCCACCTCTGTCCTGGTTTTGGCCAGGATAAAATTAATTTTCTTCTTTGTAGCTGGCACAATGCTGTATTTTGGATTTGAGCTGAAAAGAATGTTGATCATACACTGCTGTTTTTAGTTGTTGCCAAGCAGTCAAAGGCTGTCCAGCTTCTCATGCTGTCCTGCCAGCCAGAAGATGGGGGGCTGCACAGGAAGCTGGGAGGAGACATATTTTTTTATTTTGGTACTCTATGTCACACCCCATATAACATTAATTGCTGATATTGCTTCAGCTGGGTCTTTCCTCTCCCTTGTTAGAGGCCCACTTTGGATCTTACCTAGTAAGCAAATAATCCCCATGGTCAGCCTGTTTATTTCTTTTCTCACTTCTTCCCTGTTTTGTTTTTTTATTATCTTTTCTTTTCCTTTGCTGTAAAGAAAGTATTTAATAATGTTTCTACATCTCCCATCTTCCCAACTAGGACCATGAGTCAGCGTTATAGTCTCTTAAAGTTGATGTATTCTTTCAGGATTTTCTCTCTATAAACCAACAGATCATTTCCAATGTAATAGGTCAGAGGTAGTGAATGGGACATGTACAAAAACTGGCAATCCTTCCGGTCCTACCACATATACAGGTGGAAGGTGGGTCCGTTGGGACTAACAATTGCACATCCTCCTGCTCTTCTCCCTCTGCGATTTTTATTATCGCAGCCTATGCTACAATCCCCCTCTTTTTTTTTTTAATAATCAGAAGCTGTATACATCATTAGGTCAGTTGTTAGTTTACATTTTTCTGAATATCAGGACTTCTGTACAGAGTCATAAAAGCATAAACATACAAAACATCATCCCATTTTCCCAAATTGACAACCAAACAACATTAACTGCAGTATAATATTAAATTGTAAAAATCCATTTTCCATCCATCATCCAATCTGTAATTTAGCCCCTATTGATTACAATATTTCATTTTAGCTTTAGCCATTGGATCTCCCCCAAATTTATTCCGATTCTTCAAAATACAGCCCAAAGGGCTACAGGGAGGAATCATGGATTGGTTCAAGCCCATTTTGCCAATTTTTACCTATACCTCCACCTGGTTCTCACTCTCAGCAC
>NW_010509636.1:1419-54232 GCF_000687285.1 Phaethon lepturus
TGTAAAGAACGTACTCCTGTGCATCCTCGACTCTGACCCCCACTGGTCAGTTAAGGTACCCCTTGTCGGCATCTACAGGTAACTTACATGCATGCAACTTTTTTTTTTACTTTTTTATACCTTTGCCATGAAAATAATTAAATTTTGATACCAGTCCAAGGATTCACCCTTATGCAAATAACTGTTCTCGGGCATTGCACCTTTGAGTCACTTGTCACCCTGATCTCGGAGGAGATCTGGAGGAGTCTCTGATCAACAGGTCGGTACGCGCTGGAGTCCTATCAGGTCCCATTCTCCGCTTGTCAGGGTTGGCAAGATGATCCAGGCAAGGCCTTATGGCTGTTCCACCAGAGTTGCCAAAACTGTTGTCCCAAATATGGGTTCTTGCACCCAGTGTGCAGAGAGCCAAAAAACACACAGAGCTATTTGCTTTCATTCAAAATCTGCACAGAGTTGTGTGGTAGGGCCACAAAGCTATCACACCTCAGTTACACACCATATTTATACACTTTGAACTACATTTTAAAAGTTGGCTCCATTACTCTTGTTCCCATTGGTTCTCACAATCCTCCTCTCCACTTAAAGTCACACAGCATCATTCTTTTGTCTTAGGCATGCTCAGTGAGGAAGGGGCTTTTCTGAGGAGGTGGTGTTCCACACCCAGGGGCAGGTTTCTATGATACCAATTGTGTGTTAATGAGATGTTACTTAGGATAGTTCACTCAAGATTCGTTAGTTGTGTTTCTTTTGTGGTTATCTTGTTCCTTTCCTCAAGGTTGCACCTCGATAACTGTTCACAGAGAGTAAACAATAACCCCAGCTTAATTCTTTGCATGCCTTCAACACCTGGTGATTATTGGCCTTGCATACTTGGTGAAGATTCCACTATTTGGCACAACAAAATCAGCCTGATGCAGATAACAGTCTTGCTGTTTTCATTGGGTATATTATACATGTAAAAATTAAGTAAGGAGTGATACATTTATGTACTTTCTGGAGGGTTATTGATTACATAATTAGTTTAACTTGTAAAGATTTCTTTAGCCTAATAACTGTGTGATTATGTTTAACCGCCTACTCTCATAGTCTGAAACAAAGGTCTGAGACAAGGAAGAAGGCTGTAACATGTAAAATCAATCAAATGTCAGTTTTATAAATTTCCTTCTGTATGCAAGGATTGTGTAAGATAAACTAGTGTGGACAACTTCTTTTATCTTAACCAAGTAACTGGCAGGAACCAGTAAGAACCAGTACAATGTTAAAATACATGCTAAGCAAGTAGATAAGAAAAGAGTTCCTCTGGAGGACAGACAAGTTAAGGGGACCAAGTACTGCCAACACACACCACAGACCACCAGAGGACCACCGACTCATTTAACAGCGCATGCATCAGGGACATTTGAGTATGTTAAACATTTCTTGGAAACGTCAATGAATATGCTAACAATTGCAATGAATATGAATGTATGTACTCTATATAATTCACATGCTGGTAACATGAGGCACGCATGTTAGGAGGAGATATCCCCCAAGCCTATGGTGCTGTAATAAAGAAGTCTGCTTAATAACACTTTGATGTTATTAAGTTTGAATTTCTTAAATTTTAATTTCTTTGAATCAGTCCTTAGGCTGTACTTGCTTCAATTCTTACATTTCAGCTATGTGTAAATAGTTAATCACAAGAAATGCATGTGTGTAGAAACAAGAGGCCTCATGAAATTAAAACAAAGAACAGTTAAGAGCAAGGACTGAGAGATTAATGAGTACAGAGAAGATATCTTAACATTATAGATGAATGAAAACAACAGAATAGAAACATCCTGGCAGGACTTCTCAAATAAGGATGATAAGAAAGACTCACTTGGCTGTACAACAGAAGAGGCAAACATCCAAGGAGAAGAAACTATCCACAGGAGTCCTGTGATCATAAAAGAGAAAAATGAGTAGGGGGCTAACTCCCCAAACAACCACCAACGACCACCTGAGACCCCACGCATGTGTAGTGATACGCATTTTGCAACGCCAGCGTTATGTAAATGTAGTAGATGGGCAGAGAGGCAGAGATTTCTTGGAAAATGTGTGAATATTCATGTCTTTAAGGTACATAAAGGATGAACTTTTGTTTCAGGGCATGCATGTTAGGTGGAGTGACCCCCTTGTGTATCCAGCACTGCAATAAAGAATGCTTCCTTCTAAAACTTCAAACTAAGTGTTAAAGGGTTTTCTTGCTGACTTTTTTAGTAAGAGGATTCTCTTCATAGTATTGCCTATTCCTCTGCATTATGAGCACAGAAGGCAGGTGAGTATCCTGATGTAGCTACGATTTTGAGACAGAGGTGGTGATTTCCCTGGCAACTGGATGGAACTAGGTTCTGCTTCTGATTGTCCCTTAATCTAATGAGGTTGCTGCTTTTAGCCAGTAAAAAAAATTAGCATTCTCCATCAGTTTTTTGAACTCCAAACACATTTCTAAATGGATTGTAGGAGGAAATTGAAGTAGAATGGTGCCATTTCTGTATGATGAAGGACTTCCATCTATGATTGGACTCGATGGTCTTAAAGGTCCTTTCCAACCTAGATGATTCTATGAATTACTTGAATTTTGTACTCTCTGAAAGGGTGTTTAGTGACAGACTAGCAAAAGTGATGATAGCTTTGTAATGATGAGACTAAAAGCTGAAAAACAGAAACGGGAAGGGTATTTTAATGTCTTGAAAACTTCAGTTATAGTTTGGATTCTCTGTAGATTTTTATGAACCTGTTTACTTTAGAAGAGGTAGGAATCCTTGGAGGGAAGAATGCCTTTGTGATTAAATCTATGTGACACTCAAACTGAGCACTCCTCGTGTACTTCTCTTGAGTGGATATATTAACAAAACAAATGAGATTAGATTTGTCATTTCCATTGTGTTATGATTAAAAGCAAAGAGTACAGTTTAAAATGCATTTGAGATCTTAACATTTTGTAGAAATAAATAAGGGCAAAAATGATAATTTCTAAAAAGAATTATCTGATTATATTTGTGGGTTTTATTAAAGTAAAAGAAATTTCTGCCTTCAGAGGAGAATGAAATCTGCTCAGGACATGCAATGTAAATTTTTAGTTCCATGAACTTCTTTGAAGAGTGGTTTTTGTCTTGGCAAGTCAATTTGGCCTTTAAGTTATGTGCTAATGACACTGAAAAGTAAAGTATAGAAGGGCAATTAACGTGTTGTATTAAATTCTTAGCAAGTAAAATGCTACCTTTTGAAACCATCACTGGGCTTCCCAGTTAACCACACATTTGCAGGTACTTGGTAACACACACAGTCAAGGAGGAGAGGGAAAAAAAAAACCTTGCAGGGCATTAGAATAGCTTTTCATTTGTCCCGCATGATATACAGTGCTGGGTCTTGCTTAGAAAACTGCTCAAGGACTTGAATTTGTGGCTCAATGTTTGTCAGAAATGATGTTTGTTCCAGATAAAAGAGTTTATTTTGTATTTTACTTTAATCTTGCCTGTGGCTTAGCTTTCTGAGAAATGTTCTTTGATGTAATAAATGTAGGAACTGAACTGTTTCTGAACCTTTTGGCATTTTACCTGGACCATTGCTAAACTGTTTTGTCTCGATTCTTTTTGCTTCTTGTTTCATATCCACAGGACCACGAGGTGGCAATGTCGCACAACGGGATTATTCCCAGAAAGGGCTGCAGAACTGTTCTGCTTAAAACCAGGACAGAAATGCAGGTGGCTTGAATTGTGTTTACAATTGGGAATCAGTGATGAGCACATGGTAAACAACTGATTTACCATGATGAAGGTAAACAACTCAGCTGGATAGTGACTCCAGAAAGCCTGATAATGTTACTTGGGACAGAGGGCCAAAGGTGCTCTGTGCGGAGAGTTACCTGTGTGGCAGTGTGTCATCTTGGCTTCATGCTGGTGGCAAATGTTATAGAATTTGTGTCCCGGTCTGATATTTCTCTTACTCCCCTTCCATCTTCTGGTTGGTTAGAAAGAAGCTTTGAATAGACATAAGATCTGTTCTTGATTGATTTCTGCTGTTGTAGTTAGCTTTGTCTCTGTTGGAAAGACCCTGTTTTTGCAGCTTGCCACTCATACTCAGCATAAGTGTATAGAATTTAGCTTTTAGGTAATTACTGCATCCCCTACTATTATTTTGCTTACAAGCAGGATAAGTAACTTTTGTCTTTTAGAGTGTCAAGTCAGTCAAATATCCAGGAAGATAAGATAAAACTGAGCACATGTGCTTCCTATATTAAATAATGAATCCTTGCTGGGTACCTCCAAATGGCAAATGAGTTGTGATGTAAGTTGTGATGTATAATGGTAATTATACCTTTAATGAAAATGACATATCAAGACATATTCAGCTATTTAGTGTTTCTCTCGTCTGAGCCAGAGCCTTTCTTTAACCTCTTTAAGCACACAGTCTTATTGGACCTTTTTGGTTCCCTAAAATCTGTTTAAAAATACTTGTGTTCGATTTTTTAAAAAAACATATTTGTTTAAATAAGAAATCTGGTGATGGTGAAAGAGAAAGTGGCTTGCTAAATAACTGGGAAACTCTGCCTTAAAATTCTCTCTTCAATCTTAGAAAAGGTTTTTGACACAAGGTGCACGTTGCTAATACTTGAAACAATCCTTCATTACTTTTATGTGCTCTCACTAGCCATTCTTCTATTAAATGTTAAAGTCCTGAAACTGTATTTCAGTAAGCATGTCTGTCCTAAGGTATTTATTGTGGTTTATTGGCAAGGATGGGTCTCTATATGCTATTTTTTCCTGTAATGCAAAGATGTTTCAGGGGTAAAGGTTCCTCATGAAATCTGCCATTTTAGCTGCTTGCAGAGGACCTTTTATAGGACAATGCACACATTAAGCTTTTACATCTATGAACACCTCGCTGCTTGGTAGTTTATGTACACTGCTTAATAGTCCAGGAAAATAAAGAAGCAGCCTTTTCTCAGAGCTTCATCAGCCACTTTGCTTTTTCACCTGTATTGAATTTTATGGGAAATGAATTGGTAAAAAGCAGTACTGATGCTGTGGCCTTGTAGAGTAATTTGGAGATATAAAACAGCACAATGTTTGCAGTCAATCTGAGTTTATCTTGAAACTGATGTAGCTCTTTCAGCTGGTTTCAGCTTGTGATTTGGTTAGTGGCCAGTTTATTTGGGCAATGGTGCCACAAGGCACCATTGAAACTAAGAAAGTACTTGCCAAGGTTCCTTTGGGAAGATGGCAATTTCAATATGTATGTTATGTTATGGTTACTGGAAACAGAGCTGATGTTTGCAGCCCAAGGCTTGCATAAATAATGTCCCTTTCCAAGATTTTGTTTTCTTAATGATTGCCTACAATCATGTCAGTTTTCTGAGGGGAAAATATAACCAAAGACTTCAGTGGTAATCCATAGGACTTGTTAGTCTTTCTGTAACTTTCTCTGCTTTTTGACTCAGCCTTAACACTTATCTTTCACATGCTCTTATAACAAACAAATGTTTTCTTGGTCCCTGTTTTTCTTAAACCCTGTCCTGATTCCTTGTCCTGACTATTAAAATACTGCTGTGGATGTAATTGGCTTCAGCTAATAGAAGTTTATGTGGTCATAGTGGAAATTAAAGTACCTTTGTGGGCAGTAAATGCCTTGGAAATGACTGAAGAAAAAGGAGGTAACTGGCTAGGGCTGACTCTAATAGCTAATTCAGGAGTGCATAGCCCTCCCAAAATATCTCCTTTGGTGAAGGCCTTTATTCTTCACTACAAGATTATTTTTCTCTTTCAGATTTATCCATGAATAAGACATGCTGTTGCTATTCCAGTTCACTTCGTCAGGCAAATCCACGTAGTATGGGGTATAGTGTGGGGTACAGTACATAAGGGGAGAACTTCAAAGACAATATCTTAACTTGTGCTGCCCTTCAAAAAGGGCTGAGTGTCTGACTGCATTTGAATATACTCTCTTTAGCATTTAAAACAATGGATGTATTTTCTGGGGACTTTGACAATTGCTCTTTTATTGTTAACATGTGTTGATCTGAATGTGTATATGCAAAGAGAATGGGTCAGCATCCCAGATACTCTTAAATTCTGGAGTATATTTTGCCAAAGAAGAAATTGTGGACTGTGACTCGCAGGTTCAAACAAATGTGCTTGGGGCTGTAGAAAGCAGTACTGTCCCTGGTTCTCTGCTCTTGCCAGAGGTTACTGTTTCTGTAGTGACCTGAGCAGCAAAACATGATGTGGCAAGAACATGAGTTCTTGCTGCAGGAAACTGCTTAGTGTATCTAGTTTCTCCCTCTCCTTGCACCCTCTCATACACACCATGGTCTCTGCTAAGATAAAGACCTTGAGCTACAGCACATAAAATCACAGAATAGTTGGGTTAGAAGGGACCTTCAGAGGTCTTCTAGTCCAGCCCCCCTGCCATAAGCAGACACATCTTCAACTGGATCAGGTTGCTCAGAGCCCCGTCTAACCTGACCTGGAATGTTTCCAGGGACCATCTACTACCTCTCTGGGCAACCTGTTCCACTGTTTCACATCACCAGCACCATGGCTTCCAACTCCTCCTGTTTGTTGCTTATGCTGTGTGCATTGGTATAGAGACACTTCAGCTGGGCTGTTGGCCCATCATCTCCATCTGACTACTACCACCATTCTTTTTATGTTTGGGTTGGACAGCTGTCAATAACTCAGAAAAAATGTTAAGTACTTCAGCTAAATCCTTAAGGGTTCTCAATTTAGAGCTCCAAGGCACAGAAAGCACCAACAATATACCCTTTTTCACACAGTAGGCCTAGGGATGTAGTAAGAAAATGTGGATCCAGCTCAGATCTGCCAAGGTCCGCTCTCTTGAATAACAATTCTTTGCATTGTCTTGTACTCACAAGGAGTAAATCCTGCATGGAGACATAAAAGCCAAACACGTAGTAGTTGAAAACATGTAACGTTTTATACTCATAGGTAAGAATGGAACACCAGTAAGTGTTGTGCTTGCATTGCTGGTCAGGAAAGTCCTCCATCACTTTGGCATTATCGCTCTGTAAAGCAGTGACTCTGCTGTGATGAGGTGCTTCAGTGCCTTCCATTCTCCTAAAAAACAACCTTCAAACTTTCATCATGGAAATGGCTAGCTGTTCAAAGGACTGGAATCACTGTGGAGCAGTTATCTCTGCCAATTTTCTGTGCTAGCAAATGCTTGGAAATTCATTTATTTGATGACTAATTGTCATCTGTTTGATCAGAGCTGTTAACAAATGGCCAGTCTGGGCTAACAACTGCCTTAACACAGAAACTTGCAAGAATATAAAATCAGAAGGTAAAATCACCACTGATCAGCAAGTGAGTCCTTGGTTTTATCTCATTTAATCTCTTAGGCCTGTGTTTTGGAAGATGGAAAAACTATATTTCAATGCTAATATTCTTGACAAATATCTTCACTTCATGTGCTTACAGTCTTTTGGGAAGCATTTGTAAAACCTTTTCCACAGCTAGTACTGTTGATGTGTCCTGATCGTAAGCGTAAGAGAACTTGTGCAAAATGGTAGTTGATGATGTTGCTGTATTTTCTTTGAAGTGTATCTGGTCATCAGGCATAACAAATTGTCAGTAGTGGTAATTAATCATAAAATTGGTACCCTTTGGGAAAGATGTAATTACTTGCTTACTATATGAATAACTGTACTCATGTCATAGATTGATTGTGACTTGTTCATCTTGCAGCTGTCAGTGCCATCAATAACGAATCTAAGCTTCTTGACTCAGAGGAGCCTTCCCTGATGTGAAGATGGGGAAAGAGCTATGAACTCAGACTGTAGCATTTTCTTCCCCATAGAGCACTAACACTGCAGTGAGATGTGGCACTTTCCACTGTAGTCAGAGACGATGGGGAGCAGGTCACCAAGCAGCAGGATGATTCAAGTGAGGTGAGCTAGCCTCTATGCCTAAGTCACCTGGCAGCCTTTTGTGCTAATGTAATATTTATTCCAATTTAATTAGCAATCACTAGGTTTCCTTGTGGAATTATCACTTTAAGAAGTGTCTCATCCAACAGGAATTGCTGGTCAAAAGAGCTTCATAGACAGGTAGTTAATACAAATGAGAGGCTCTGTATGACAATCAAGACCTGGCTGTGCCTGTAGCAACTTCAATGGAAGGCAGTAATGAGTTTCTGTTTCAACATGTTTATTACCTCAGAAAAATTAATAGTTTGCTCTTTCTGATTCCACCAGGCAAGAGCTGTGGTACTTGTTCTTTTCTCAGCAGTCATTTTTCCAATTAGCACACCTCAGGACTGTATTTTGCTCCCATTATTTCTTTCCCTTTAAATCTTTTAAAGAAAGAGGACCCCATAAGCATGAAAGGTGTACTTTTTGAGGGAGTGCATGTTATCCCAGTGTCAGGAACAGCAGCAGTTGGAACCATCCTGGATCCAAGTTATCTTTCGCTTCAATATTAGTCAATGATTCAACATTGAATGTCAAAAACATTCCTATTGATTGATTTCTTTATCTGCCCTCTCAGATCAAGAAGAGGGCTGAGAAACTGACTGCATGCTGTGAAAGTTTTTTTTTTTTTTTATGCACTTTCAGTTCCCAGTGTGATGAGTATTACAGTTTCTGATGAAAGCTCCTAAAGTGCAGTGAAGTTGATTGGGACTGATTCATTAATGATTACTTGGATCTGTTTACTTCATCTCAGTATTGCATATGAGAAGTATAGAGGGGTTATTTCATTGAAAAAAGAAGGGCCATATTGCTTCAGAGAAAGGCAGATGAAAGTCCTGCCAACAGAGCTGGGAGAGAGGGGGAATGGGTCTGGAGGGACCCCTGTGTACAGGGTGGAACTGTGCAGCTCATATGCCCAGCCCCTGAACCCACTCTATATATCTTTCAAAAGTAAAAAAAAGGCCAAAATATGCTACTGCCATCCCTCATCCATTGTTCCCTATCAAAATTTTCCTTTGGAAAGTAATGTGCCATTTTCCAGGTTTGGCTGATAAAGGGTCAAGGTGATCTTGAGGGTTGTAAATTTTGTGTTAAAGTATATTCTTAACAGTTTATGTAATCTTTTGGAAGCATGTCTTTGTGATATATAACTGGCTTTAGTTATGATGAAATTTTTCTTTTCTTTAAACCTTCTAGAAACAGGCATGGGATATAGCTGAGCTTTCCTATGATCAACAGAGAGAAACATTTCTATTACAAAAAATTTGCATGTATTGTTAGACAAGATCCTCCTTTTGCTTCCTTCTCCTTGTGAGCTTACTAGTTAACACCAAGCTTGACACATGCTGGGTTATGTGATGGTCTGCTGTCAGGTTTGGGTGAAAAACTGATTTTTTTTTTTTTTAGAAAGGTGATTTTCTTAATGCTAGTTAATCTCCTGAAAGATGGCTTACATGTTTTGATGAGAACCACTCATTTACATATTGTAAACAGACAGATGAAAGGTGCAGATATAATTACATTTTTTTGTAAGTGTCTAAGCCTGTAAGTATTCAGCTCTTCATTGCAACCTTTCAGTACATTTTGCATTAAAAAGATTGTCTGATACTTGGGCTGTATTTGCTTCAGTGTGGTTCCTCTAACGGTTTGCAATTACAGACAACTTCCTGGATGCACTTCAGAGAAAAATTCATTATATCAGAGCTATAACTGGTTGTTTTGCTTCAGGCTATAATTTTTTTGAACATGTAGATTTCTCTTTAGGCAAGATGGGTGATAATGAAAACCATGATCATCTGTAGAAATGTCTACTGAAAGTGAAGAACAGTTATGTAAAGAATAGTTAAAGGGCTCCCTCTTTGACATAGTTTGATTTCTTCTATTTCAGAAAGGTAGCTTATGTATTTCTAGTTTTGAAATAGTAAATTAGAATGTAGAAGTTTATAGTTGTAACTGTTGTGAAGCCACAAGATTATGATAGGTACAAGTAAACTGAGTTTTCCAGCCTTGTGACTGCAGGGACAAATTGACTGGATGTAACTGTATGTCCTAGTGGAGCTTCAATAGGAAAAAATATGCCCTGGAAGTTGGAGGAGGACAGGTGGAGAGAAAAAACCAAGACTCCAGCACTCAAACATCTGAGTTTTTAGGAAAGGTAGATGGGTAAGCCTATCCAAGTGAGCTTCTGTAATATAAATGTAAATAGGCTATCTACAAGTGATCTACCAGAGTGTAATTGAGAGAAAGGAGGAAGATCTGGCTTAGTATTTAGGACCCATAGTTTGCATGTCGGACCAGATGATTGAGTTATTGCTGCCCATTTTTTAACAAATCTAATAAATTCTAACAAAAGTGCTCCTGCAACATTTTGAAGAGTAGAAATACATCTAATATAGCAAAGATGAGGCTTTAGTTCCTTTTCAAGCAAGGGAAGGGGAAGGTAGAGCCCAAAAATAATCTTTCTGGGCTGCAGATACTGTTAGATGAAAACCTTAGCCTCAAGGAACATGGATGATGATGTCTGTTGGGAGGGAATAGTGCAGATTTTTACAGTATGCATTACTGATTACAATCTAGAGCGGTACTCAGTGGTAACTGTTGCAGAAAATTTGTTATCAAATTAGATAGGCAATTAATGGATATCCAAGTGTCAGAATCACCAGCTTTTTTGCTATTGCACTTTTACTTTTGTATTGCCCAGATAGAGAAAGAGCTTTGTAAATGCAGCAGCGCATTTAGTGTATAGTAGAAGAGAGGACTTACAGCATTGAACTTGCAGCATGGCATGGCCCTGCATGTACAAAACTGCAGATGGGGAGAGAGCAGAGAAAACAGCTAGGGAGATATTGTATAAGAAAATGTTTTGGATCTATGAACAGGAAGCTTACAAAAATAGAGGTCATGATAAGCTTTTATAATACTCACTATAACAAAATAGAAGGATATACAGGTGTTGAAAATGACAATCATCAAAAGCAGCACCCTGTTTCTGGTGGCTGTTGGGAGTCAACATTTTCTGGATGTGATATGAAAAATGATGTGTGTACCAACAAATCCTAAAAAAATACTGTTATGGCCAATCAAGGTAGTAGGCATTTTGGAGGATCTGTGCAGACTCCCAGGTAACTGCTGCAAGATATGAGAGCTGCCTTGGCTCCTGTTGAAAGCAGATTTAGATGGAAAGTGGAAGGAAGGACCAAGAGGGAAGTCTGGTTACTCTTCTCCCTCGCTGAAGGCTGGCACATGGACAGTGATAGTGTAGTCTCTTGGTTTATAGGACCTTTGCCAGAAGGTCTGCACACCCTAGGCAGTAATGTCTTGACCAGCTGTCAAGATAGATTCTATAGCATTAGTAAAAAGCCTTAGGCTGCAAGCAGTGAACTTTCACCTAGGTACTGATGAACTTACACTGAACTCTTACTTAGTTACATGAGGGAAGGCCCCAAAACCGGCTCTTTAAATTTTCTTCACAGTCCACAAATGCATTTTTTTACTTGTGCAAGAAGTGAAAGGTAGAAACCCCTGTGTAGGTCAAATGTTGCATGCAGTTGTGTACTTAGGAGCTTGCGTTCAGAAAGAAATTCTGACCCCTTAAAATCAGTGACAGCTTTGTCATGACCTTACATTTAAGTTGTTAATATTTGGGCAAAGGTTGTGTGTTACTGCAAGTGCTGAGTAAGGTATGTAAAGATAAATTACATTCAAAACAAAAAACCTCTCCCCCATGTTTAGTTTTGTTAAAGAAGAAGCCACTGCCTGAGCATTTGGATACCAGTCAAGGAGTCACACACAGACACCACCTGAGACTTTAACTGCTAGGACCAGAGTCCCTTCCCAGCAGGTGACTCCAGTGAGCTGACGGGTGCCCCCGACAACTCCACACATCCCCACACACACTCTCACTCTCAGGAACTTCCTCTTCCCTCAGGCTTTGTTGGGATCACCCTGCACAGCTCGACCTTAAGGAGAAGGAGCTGTGGCACTGAGAAGCTGGTAAACAGCTGGATATCTGCACGGCTCGGCCTTGAGGAGAAGGAGCTGTGGTAAACAACTAAGAAGAAGCGAGGAAAACAGGAACACCTGCAAGCAGCGAATCCTGACTGTGTGAGAGGCGCGTGGACAGCGCGTGATATTTTGTATATAGCCAATTGCAATAATGTATGTAACAAGCTGTAACCAATCATGAGTGTGTGCGCAGTGACTAAGTGAAAATTATGATATATATTGGAGTCAGACAAGACAATAAACAGCTTCGGAATATAACTCTCATAGAGTTGTGAAGTCCATCCTTCTCCCGCAAGGCTCAACTCTAGGTTTCCTGAAGCGGAATCTCTGACATGATGTACACCAGACAAATTTATTAAGTGGTACAGCAGTGAAGAACAGCTTGAGCTGGGTGCCTCTGGAGAGGGACCCCAAACAAAAGAAACTCTGGGCAATTATACCCTTACGGTCGAAGTTCCCCTCCCCTCACAAGGCTGCTTGGTCGAACAGTAGTATTTAGGTCTGGGGTGTCTTTACTCCTCATTGGATCCTTTCACTGTCTCCAGGCAGGCTGTTCTTTTTCTTTTCTCAAGGAGGCAACTTCTGCTGATGGATGTGGCTATCTTATTTTTCTAATTTACACAGTTTCAGGGCCTTCCCCTCATTAACTAAGTAAGAGTTCAGTGTAAGTTAAGTTCATCAGTATCTAGGTGAAAGTTCACCGCTTGTGGCCTAAGGCTTTTTACTAATACTATAGAACGGATTCTGAACTAGGAAGTGACTCCTATAGCAGATTAATTTTGTATTCTTATAAAATCATGGTGATGCAGTCAAAGAACATAATCCAGACCCCCTGTAGGTCCTGTAGTGTCAAATCCTGTTATTGAAGCAAATAGGAATTTTGCCAATAGCTTTTCTTAAAGCAGGACTGGAGCTGTGCAGGTGTTGAGGCATGCCATTTGAATTACTTGTACCTTTCCTAGTGCTCTGATAGCTTTGTATATTATCATATAAAAGTGGTGGGATTTATCTAGGAGATGTTCAGATTTTGTATATTTCCAAGTGTTTTTTCATAGGAAAGCACATCTGAGATAGTACTGGCAATTGTGATTAAAAGGAAATAAATCTATGAAAATAACTACATGCTTATTCTTAAGATTAATCTGTACAGTAGATTTGTAAAACTAAATATTTATGACCTTTGAACTGGTGTGAAGTTGAAGTAAGGACAGGTAATCAAGAGTGATATTATATAAGACAGATAAGTAAAATTTCTTTTGAAGTCTGCACTCTTGGTGAATTGCACTTTAAGTTCTTTTTTTTTTAATAGCATACACAGATTAAAAAAAAAATACAGTTTTCAAGGAACCCCCACCTGGGCACTGATCTGGCTAGTCTCCTTGCATGTGAAGCTATTGAGGGTTGCCCAGGGAGAAAACTGGAGTGGAAACTTTTCAGCACAAAGTAATACGTAGGTTCAGGGGATTCCTTTGCTGTCTTTCCGAGGGCGACTGCTACTTTCCTAGTTACTTAGGAAACAAACCTAAGATGGGGCTGAGCCTCCATTAGTGAGAGCACTGAACACTGTATTGTGGAAGAGTAGCTTTATCAGCAGACTGCATTGTATCTGTTCCTAGGTGTCAAACATGGGCAATGTTTCATTTTTATCAGGATCACTGGTTACTTTTAATACCCAGGTCAGGGGGCAAGTTGTGTGTGCTGAAGAAGCTATCATTGATTTCTTCTCCCTCTTGTCTCATTTGTTCCAATACAAGGAACAGCTGTGGAGAGATCATAATATCATTTGTATCAGTCACCCTCAACAGCAGTGATTTGGGCCATGGCCGCATATATCTACCACAGTTAGTTGTGGTACTGCACATGTTTTTTCCGATTTGTCTGAGGCCTAGCACCAGTTATCCTGTACAGAATACTTGCCTTACTGTCTTCTGTCTTTCTAATACCCATCCCTGGACACATATACAGTTACCACACTGGCAGCATCAGTCATACTACTGTACCAGTATGACCTTTATGGTCAGAAAAGAAAAGTTAATTTTAGTCCTGATACATTTATGTACTTTCTGGAGGGTTATTGATTACATGATTAGTTTAACTTTTGTACTGACTTCTTTAGCCTAATACCTGTGTGATTATGTTTAACAGCCTACTCTCATAGTTCTTAGGCTACACTTGCCTCAATGCTAACATTTCAGCTATGTGTAAATAGTTAATCACAAGAAATGCATGTGTGTAGAACCAAGAGGCCTCATGAAATCAAAACAAAGAAGAATTGAGCAAGGACTGAGAAATTAATGAGTACAGAGAAGATATCTTAACCTTGAGAATAGAAACATCCTGGCAGGAGTGCACAAACAAAGATCATAAGAAAGAATTGCTTGGATGTACAGCAGAAGGGGCAAACATCCAAGGAGAAAAAACTATCCTCAGGAGACCTGTGACCATAAAAGGGAAAAGGGAGTAGGGGGCTAACTCCCCAAACAACCACTGAGACCCCCGCGCATGCATAGGGATACGCATTTTGCAATGCCAGCATTATGTATATGTAGTAGAAGGGCAGGGAGGCAGAGGTTTCTTGGAAAATGTGTGAATATTCATGTCTTTAAGATATGTAAAGGATGAACTTTTGTTTCAGGGTATGCACATTAGGTGGAGTGACCCCTCATGTATCCAGCACTGCAATAAAGAATGCTTCCTTCTAAAACTTCAAAGTGTTAGAGGGTTTTCTTGCTGACTTTTTCAGTAACAGTCCTGACTGGCTGACCCCTGGTGAATGCTGGTTTTTGGCAATTGCAGTGTATGTTAAATGTTGCAGGCAACTGAACTAATAACAGAATTACTGTGAGTTGACTTAGAATTTATTTCATGGAGTGTACAGTCTGTGTTTTTTGGGTCCTTTCTCTGTGGCCCCTTAGGATGAGAAGCAGGAAGGAGCTGAGCACTGCAGAGCTGTGCTTCAGAGGGTTTCTCTGGTGGCACACAGGGATAGTTACAGGAGCACAGGGATACAAGAGCGACAATGGCTATGCTGTTAGATTGCATTTACCTCTGTTAGAGCAGTATCCCAGGTTTGAAGGGATAGATGCCTTCCTGACAGACTTTGTTCTCCAAGCTCAAGTGTTGCTGCTTTAACAGGGCTAAATCAGAAGTGAGTTGTCTGCTCCTTTCTGGGTATAAAAGATATTGGGGCCCTGGATTTTTCTGCTGTTTGTAAATAATTGAAGGTTTATCTTGTGCTTTTTAGTCGCATCACATTAATAAGTTGTTAAAGCAAGATACAGAAGAAAAGAGGAGGAAATGAAGGACTGTGGAAAGATAAGTAAGTCGGAAACACCCAGACTTCCACTTCAGTCTTTAACTCAAAGTTTTATGGGTCTGATTGATACAGTTTTGAATGAGCTTCTGACCAATGTGGAGCAGGTAGTTGAGTTAGTCATAGTGCCAGAGGGTTGAACAGTGCATTATTGTTGCTGAGGCCTGAAAAAACATGTATAGAAACAGCCTGTTGCAACTACTGCTGGATAGTGACTTGGAGTGCTTTCAGCCTTGCTGTAGGACCTCAGCCAAGTAACAGCTTACCTGTGGTTCAAGTGGAAACACTGGGAAATTGAATACAATTATGTTGTTTTTCTATGTTGAGATATCAAAAACAAATTCAAATCTGGGGGCAGAGGAGTCTGAATAGACTCCTTGAGACATCATCCTTTGTTTTTCAATAAAGCATTTTTGTTTTGGAGTAAGGAAGGCCTTTGTACAGTAGTTTACCTATGCATAACTGGAGGAAGTTCGTCTTAGGTCAAAGAGTGCTTGCCATATATAGCGATATATATATCAGTATTTCTTTGTAGCAGGATGTAAGCGCACATATGTCAGTATTTCACTTTCTATTTAACCTGGGTTTTGATACTTAAGAGCATAAATCCTCCATAAATTCTTACCTGGATGTCTTTCAGGACATACTGTATAGATTTACTGCTCGAAATTTCTTAGATGTTTTTCCTGAATGCTGTTTTCTGATTTTACTGAGCACCTACTGTGACAAAAACATCAGGCTGCCTTGATATTCATAAAATGATAGAATCACAGAATCTTTGGGTTGGAAGGGACCTTTAAAGGTCATCTAGTCCAACCCCTCTGCAGTGAACAGGGACATCTTCAACTAGATCAAGTTGTTCAGAGCCCCGTCCAACCTGACCTGGAATGTTTCCAGGGATGGGGCATCTACCACCAATCTGGGCAACCTGTTCCAGTGTTTCACCACCCTTATTGTGAACAATTTCTTCATTGTATTTAGCTGAAATCTACTCTTTCTTAGTTTAAAGCCATTACCCCTTGTCCTATCAGTACAAGCCCTGCTAAAAAGTCTGTCCCCATCTTTCTTATAAGCCTCCTTTAAGTACTGGAAGGCTGTAATAAGGTCTCCCCAGAGCCTTTTCTTCTCCAGGCTAAGCAAGCCCAACCCTCTCAGCCTATCTTCATAGGAGACGTGTTCCATCCCTCTGATCATTTTTGTGGCCCTCCTCTGGACTCTCTCCAACAGGTCCATGTCTTTCCTGTGCTGAGGGCTCCAGAGCTGGGTGCAGGACTCCGGGTGGGGTCACACCAGAGTGGAGTAGAGGGGCAGAATCACCTCCCTCCACCTACTGGCCATGCTTCTTTGAATGCAGCCCAGGATATGATTGGCCGCCTCGGCTGCGAGCACACATTGCCAGCTCACGTCCAGCTTTACATCCACCAGTACCCCCAAGTCCTTCTAGGTAGGGCTGCTCTCAATCCCTTAATCTCCCAACCTGTATTGATACTGGGGGTTGCCCTGGCCTAGGTGCAGGACCCTGCACTTGGCCTTGTTGAACCTCATAAGGTTCACACAGGCCCATTCCTCAAGCTTGTCCAGGTCCCTCTGGATGGCAACCAATCCCCCAAGTGTGTCCACAGGTTGGTCTTGTGTTTTCTTTTTCTGGTCTAGGCCCATGGCTAAAAGAAGACCTAACATTTGTGTTATGCCTAAGTGGAAATCGGTACCCTTAAAAAGGCAATGGTTCAATTATGCTGCACCATAACTCACCCAGCAGAGAAAACATGCCCACTGCAATGACTTCCTAGCAGGTTGGCAGTAGCCTTAGGTTGTCTTTGTAATTGCTGATCTCTCTCTCATTGCTGCTGGAGGGGTGAATTTCTGGAAGAATTGTCACCTTTACAGTGAAACCTTGTCCCATGGCAATAGTACTGACTGATCTCTTGCCAAACAAATCACCTGCAAGTGGAATTGACTGGGGTTTGTATCTACTGGGTACAGAGAGAAAGCTTTTCTGCACTGGATTTTCTTCTGTTTGCCTTTGGGGAAGTGTTAATACTTAAGTTCATATGTTCTACACAAAGCACAAAAGTATCCCTAGAATTAAATTATTTCTTGAAAGTCCATACTCAATGTTTATGGTGAAATAATAATTTGGCTACCTTGTTTGACATGGAAAAGTATAAACATTCTTTAGGATGCCTGCTGTCATCAAACACTCAGCACTCTTCTAACAAATGATTCAAAGTACATCTTTTCCTAAGAACTTTTAAGAACAGAAGATGCATTAAGAAAATGAAGGAAGTGAAGAGGTAAGGAATTAGTTTATCAAAGGAACTTGGGAGAGAGGTGTTGTTGTTAATTGTCATTATCACTTATTTTGCTGAAGAAAAATCAGAAATTGAATTAGTCCTGAGTTTTAAACTCTTTTGATGATGAGGCTTGTTTTACTTGCTATGATCACAAAGAAGTACTGAAGAAATTAAAGCCTAAGAAAATGCAGATGTCTGTCAGATCTTGTTCTTAAGGCTGTTTTCTTACTGTGTAAGAGTTCTGTGGTTTGAGTCATGCTGCAAGGAAGCATGCTGGAAAGCTAGATATTTATAGATAATTTGCCAACATGCAGTGTTCTGTTCAGTCTGTTGTATGACCATGAAGATCAGGTGAGAGGGCTTGTGGAGCTTCCTAATGGAGGCATCGGAAGAAAAGAAATTTACAGATGATGGTGCTGCAGGAAGAGCTAACAAAGAACTCAGTTCAGCAAAGCCCTCCCCAGTGTACCCAGGACGTGTGCCAAGACATGGAAGGAATAGGAGTTGAGAGAGACTCTATTTAGAAGGTCATTACAGAAGCAGGTGAAGGTAATAGTTCCTGTACTGAAAGGTTTGAAAAGGGGAATCTAAGGAAAAGTCTTTCAGAACTGAAACGAGTTCTTCCTGCACTATAAAGCTGGAAAGACTGTAATCCAGTGTATGGGCCATAGGATATCTGGAAATTAATTTGTTTTTACAGTAGCATTTTTAGTTTAAAAAGCCTTCTAATCTTTTGGTAAATTTTTTGCCAAATCTTTTGCCAGTGACAGGAGTTCACCTTATTTGGCTTGTTTGCAAGTTTATTATAACTTAGTCCTATGTCTTCTTGGGATATTTTTGTGTTTGAAAACTGTAGGCCAAGACCTGATCTCTATCTTCTGCTACGGAATTAAATGCATTTAGTGATTATTTACTGCTTGTAATTGTGTTCTGAGAACTCTCTCTTAGCTGGTATTTAAGACACTCTGCATGGGATTCAGGTTGTAGCTTAAGGCACCTAAACTTAGGTGTCCGCGTGTAGGCATGTAAGCTACAGCCAAGCATCTTGGCTCTGTTTATAGTCAGTGGAAATCTATAACAGACATTGGAGCTTACTCCTAAGTGTATAAGTGGAGACAAGGTAACCCGGAAGCTGAATCCAACTCTTACTGCCTCATAGAACACATTTTATGTTCTAATTTAATCAAACATCTTGTAATAGCAAATCACATGCCTTCCTGGGATAGGAGGGGCTATTGAAGAAAGGAGGGAACAGTAAAAATGTGGAAACTAATAGCTTTATAAGATGTGGGAAAAGGCTTGTCAGAAGGCAGAAGTTACAGTCCTCTACATAAGTCTGAAATTAAGGGGAAAGTGCTGAGATTGATAGCAGTCAGGGTTAGGAAAATGGAATTGAGGGATGCACACAGGAGAAAGGAAACATAACAGCCTCAGAATTGAAGGTGAAGGTACCTTTAGGGAGAGGGCAAGTACTAGAATAGCTCTTGATAGCTGTCTTGTGAGTAATCAATTACATTTTCGGTAGAAGCATGGGAGAGCAGAGCAAGAGAAGAGAGGAAATTGCTAATTATGGGTCTAGAGTTTTTTTGGAATAGTAATGAGGAAGCTCTGAAAGAGGGGGAATGAACTGCAGCAGATCATCTGTCATCACACAGTGTGGTTGTGATGAGGGTGGTTTTGTGGTGGCAACATGGAAGTGACAGTCAGAAGATATTTGGATTCAATTTCCATCACTGCTTTACATTTATGCAGTGACTTAGCAGTGACAGCTGCTGCTGTCACCCATGCATAAAAGAAAGCTGATGGGATATTATTTACTTATTTTGCAAGAGTGCAATGACTTAGGCCAAGTTTCTTAGACTGATGTTTCTAGTTGTTAACTATCATTTTCAAGCAGTGATAGAGACGTTAAGTTGCTCAGAACTGCTGAATCAATTTTCAGTCTCAAAGTCAAGCCTTGATGGACCCACACAGCCTCATTGGTTTAACTGGTTTCTTGACTGAGCAGAGATGGCTGTTTTAATTTGGAACCTTTCACAGAGGGTTCTGGCACTGGCTGAACTGAAATTGGCTTTGAAACTGCTAATTTAATTGAGGCAACTTGAGACCATGGCCTTGGAAATGCAAGATCATCTGAAGGAAGATGGCCTGAGAAGGATGGCAATGTCTCATGGATTGGCAATGTCTCATGGATGGCAAAGTCTCATGGAGTTTCTTGAAGACAGCACTTTCAGATACACAATGCTATTAGGTCAGCCAAATTGGACATAGCTTTTTCTCTTTTCATTTTCATGGCTGTAAGAAAAGTATCCTTCCATCACTTCATGACCTGTCGGGTTTGCACTGCTTGTTTGGGCAGAGTTCTTACACTGCAAACTTGAGGATTCAAATTAAGGCCTAAACATGTTATTAGCATTTTATTATAATGCACCACTGTTCTACCCCAGTCTGGAAAAACAGGTTTTAGTCTCCCACTAATGAACACCTGGTGGCCTGTTGGCTTCTCAGTGGTCTGTGAAAACAAGCAAGTAAATGCTGCCCATCCCACCTTGAACTTACTGGGAGCCTTGAAGTTCAAAAGAGGTTGAAGAAAACCACTTAGTTAAAAAGAGGGGAGGAAATTTTGGTTCAGTGTTGCAGTCAAGTACCAGGGACACTTGGGGGTCTTGCTTATTTCACACTTTTGCCCCCTTCTGAAAAGAATAGGGCTTCATCTTGACCAGAAAGGAGTCTTATAAAGGATATTTGTCATGTTTAACTCATAAGCAGCTGCTATCCAGAAATGTTGATGATTGCTTGATCCCAGGTGGGTACCTAAAATTCCAAACATCAGGTCAGAGAAAGTGCATTAGGAGTCAACCTGGTCACAACACTGATTATATTCATTAGAAATTTGTTTCCTTTAGGGCATTTCTTGCAGATGTAGTTTCTTTACACACACAGATGGATGTTTTTCAATAACTTTTCCATATAAAGGATAGGATGCAGCTACTTTTCAGCTGTGCAATAATCCTCTGTAATAATCACTGTAGACTTCAGACATTTCAACAAACTGCATTGTTAATGTTTTGAAATACAATTTGTATGCTAGACTATCTAGGAGGGAAGTGTAGTCCCTTTCAATCTATAAACTTGCTTGCAAATAAGAGGGTTAAATATTACCAAGTCTTCAGCTCCATCTGTTGCTTTTTCTCCTCCTCCAGCAGTCTTGCAGCAAGCAGCACTGAAATCCTAGCCACACATTGCTTTTCCTCTAATGAGGGGCCGGGGGCACTGTCCAGATTATTTATAGACAATAACAGCAAAGGGGCCTTGGTGGAAGTTTCAGTTCTTTTAATTTTGCTCATAACTTTTTGGTCTGTTCTGAATTTTACTCCTTGTAATTGTATGTCTTGCAAAGGGTTTTGAGTGAACATTCTCATTGTAGCAATTTCATGTCAAGCATCTGCCTCTTGAGCTGAGAATGTGAGGTTCAAGAAGTGCTTAGGTAACGTTTTTCCAATCTTTTTATAATGAGATAAAATTGGATGGTTTTACTGTTTTATTTTTCTTTCTAGTAAGACAGCAAGAGACACTATCCCAATTTCCAGCTTTATGCCAGAACAGTATCAGTTACAGACAGTGAGTCAGTTGTAGCTCAAAAAAAAAAATTCTTAGGCTGTATGGCTAACTAGAATGAAATGCAGAAATATTTTTCTAGGAAAGAAATGGCACAGCTGCTTCTCTGAAGCTTAATGCATAGAAATGAAAACAGGAGGATTCAGTGTTTTGATTACTTGATTGTAGCACTAATCAATGGATGAGGGGGAGCAAACCAGATATTAAAAAAAATTAACTCAGGAAAAAGTTATATTACCTTCAGCTAAATTTTGTGTACATTGAAATGACAGCATGCCTCTTGGTTCATTTTTTTAACTATCCTTAGGTCATATAGTTTTAAAAACTATAAGTTTTAACATATATATAAATACATGTTAATATACATGTTTTATATATAAAACATATAAGTTTTTAAAACCCCTTTTCCTTGTGTTCAGTTAACACTGTTAATTCTCCTCTAGATGAACAAAATCTTCCAATCTATTTTAGTGATTCTCAGAAATGGAAAAACAGAGGGAAAATCATAGGATGCATTAGTTCAACTTCTTGTGAAGGTCAGGTGCATCTGCCGCCTCTGACTGGAGGACTCACTTGGAAAAACACACTCAACCTGCTTCCCACTGCCTCAGCATTTTGCTCTGGGAAGCCAGGCTGAGCAGCCCTCAGCCAGCAGCAACATATGGCCCTTTGGTACATTTGAAAAGCAATCTTCTTGGTACAGGGTCTGTAGATACCTTGGGCTTTGTCATGTGGTTAGGTTCCTAATGGCTTTCTCCCGTCTGTGGTTGTGATTGCAGGGAATTAATGCAGTTCTCCACTTGGGAGCAAATGATTTGTGAGGAGAAAATGCATTATGCCACTCTTAAATGTCCTCTTTCAGAGATCAAAGAGGACCCTTTTTTAAATGGTTATTTCTGCAGTGCTTCAGTATCCTGCTTGGCAAAAAAGGTGATTTTATGTTGGAGGCAAAGGAGTGAAAGCCATGTCTGCTGTGCTAGTTGTTGTTAAACGGTCCTGGTATTTACTTTCCTGTTGAAGAGACCTTTATTTAAAGCTAATTACAGGACTACTTGTAATTTCAGCTCCTGAACTAGTTCTGACGGTTCCAAAACAAAAAAGCTGTTTGTCTGGAGCTGGTGAATTATTCAGCTTGGAGGAGAGAAGCTTGCCTGATTCTAAGACATGTCTTAATCCCTGGATGTGTGTTATGTGGTGACTTTGACAAGAGATGGAAAACCATGGTGAAACTGCAGTCACAAAGACCTTAGTGTGAGACATGAGACCATATTCCTCCCTTGCAGAGGATCAACATAAAGATATCAGGAGATAAAGCCATCTTTTCCCTAGATGGTCATCAGTTCAGGACAGACCAGAGCATACCATAACCATGCATATGCCAAGAGCTTCAATAATTTACATCACAAGATCATCAAGATACTTATATATGAATGAGTACATTTTCTTTGTACTTCATACTCAATGTGTTCTCCAAGCTCTTAGAAGTAGCTATTATGGTGTCATTTTGTTTCCAGAGCATTGGTAATGATGTCCTTTCTATTGCTTGAGAGCAAACATTATTGATGAAGGATGAGACTTGTTCTTCTGTGCAGAAAGCCAAGGTTGAACTGCACAAGTACAGGAGAGATGAAATATTCAATCACTGAGACCCTGTTATGGTGTGTCTAGTCACAGTGGTATTCTATGTTTATAGGTATGTATGCAGAGCACTACAGGAAACAACAAAAACTAAATCCTTCACTGCTAGAAAACATTAAAGTAATGGTGAACTAGGCCCTCAGACTGATACTAGTTCGAGCTAATTTTCTTGACTTTTAAGTTGTGCTGTTGTAAACCCAGTGAAGTCTAGACCCAGGGGATTTGCATGTCTTAGACCAAAGTCTGTAAAGAAAATTCATGGTGACAAAACTGGGACACAGGTAGATTGGGCAAAAATTAGATGGGTCTTTGGTCTCCTGGCCAAAGGTATGAGGTTTTCAGCAGTTGGATCTATGAACAGAAGCAAATGTGCTTCTGTTCTTACTGACCACTTTGCTGTTATTGCTATGTCTTGTAATAAACCAGTGTCTTATTTTACCAAAAGGATAGTGGTAATCTTATTTCTGCAGTGGGCAACGGATGTTGCAAGGGCCACATAGGGAAATATGTGCAATGTCTGTATGCAGCTTGCCTCTAGGCAATCCTTTTTTGTTTTTCTTGAACTGCTTTAAGAACTGTAAACATCTGTTATACTATGAAAATACATATAGGAAGTACCTGAAATCCTTGTGATCTCCATTCTTTTTTCTTGTATCTGGAAAATTTTTTGCTTATATGGATGTGGTGGTCAAGTAACAGTTACATACTACTCTGACAGTAATATAAGTATCACACAACAAATTGTGCTCCTGGCATATTAAGGGAATATTATAAAGGTGGCAAAATTAAGAAAATAACAGATCTTCTGTGCACTATTTCTGCTTGCTATTTAACTGTTGCAGGACAGTCCATAGCTTTGGAGTCATACCTTTAGTCAATAGTTGAGAGCAACGCTAGGGGCTAGTCTTAAAAAAAACCCAAACAAACAAGAAAACAATTCTGTAGGTTTAGCCAGCTTCTTATTAGCACTTTGTGCCCTACTTTCCACTAGCTCTTCAGGATTGTATTCCTACTTGGGGGAAGGGGTATTTAAAAGATGTCTCTAAAAAACAACACACAAACTTGGTAGAGCTATGGCTTGCTCAGAGCAGGTAAAGTGGGGTGAATTTTTGGGAGCAGAAGAGGGTTACTTTTTGTCCTCCGCTCTTTTTTTGTTCTTTGAGCAATCCGGTTTCTAATTCATCACTTCACTTACATTATTTCACTTCTGTTGAGGCCAGGATCTGGTGCTTCAGTGGCAATCACAAATACTGGAATGTTTAGATCTGTTTGTGCAATGCATTGTGGCTGAATGAATAGGCGGTATTAGAATTGTTGCTTGGGAAAATCAACTTGAAACTTAAGTTTATTGCATTTGTGAGTATCTAAGTGAATTCTTGTTCAGTTTGAAAAAACTGGAAGCATATTTTGTTTTCTACTTGAAAGTTCAAAGCATGGGGTCTTGGAGTTCACCTCTAGAGTCACTCAAGCTGTTTCCCCTGCCCCCAAGTACCTGTACTTGATATGTTTTTCCTTGGTCCTTTTGTCTCTCCTTGGCAGCTTGTGGGCTTACAATATATGGAATCTGTCCTTTATGCTCTGACAACCTTCTGGATTTTGAAGGGAGCTGAAGACGTTCAGATGCAGAGCATTTTCTTACATTAGGGGGACTAAATTGCCAATTAATGCAAAACTTGCCTTCTGTGAGGTCAGTAGTCAGATGACATCAAATTGGGTGGGAGTGTTGATCTGCTCAAGGGTAGGAAGGCTCTGCAGAGGGATCTGGACAGGCTGGATCGATGGGCTGAGGTCAATTGTATGAGGTTTAACAAGGCCAAGTGCCAGGTCCTGCACTTGGGTCACAACAACCCCATGCAACGCTACAGGCTTGGGGAGGAGTGGCTGGAAAGCTGCCTGGCGGAAAAGGACCTGGGGATGCTGGTTGACAGCTGGCTGAACATGAGCCAGCAGTGTGCCCAGGTGGCCAAGAAGGCCAACAGCATCCTGGCCTGTATCAGAAACAGTGTGGCCAGCAGGAGTAGGGAAGTGATCATGCCCCTGTACTCAGCACTGGTGAGACCGCACCTCGAATCCTGTGTTCAGTTTTGGGCCCTTCCCTACAAGAAAGACATAGAGGTGCTGGAGTGTGTCCAGAGAAGGGCAGCAAAGCTGATGAGGGGTCTGGAGCACAAGTCTTATGAGGAGCGGCTGAGGGAACTGGGTTTGTTTAGTCTGGAGAAGAGGAGGCTGAGGGGTGACCTTATCGTTCTCTACAACTACCTGAACAGGGGTTGTTGCGACGAGGGTGTTGGTCTCTTCTCCCAAGTAACCAGCGATAGGACGAGAGGAAATGGCCTCAAGTTGCGCCAGGGGAGGTTTAGATTGGATATTAGGAAAAATTTCTTTACTGAAAGAGTGGTCAGGCATTGGAACAGGCTGCCCAGGGAGGTGGTGGAGTCGCAATCTCTGGAGGTGTTCAAAAAACGTGTGGATGTGGTGCTTCAGGACATGGTTCAGGGGACATGGTGGCGCTGGATTAATGGTTGGACTTGATGATCTTGAAGGTCCTTTCCAACCTTAGTGATTCTGTGATTCTGTGAATTTTGTGAACTGAGTTCATAATCTTCTTACATCTCCAGTGTAACTGTGCATGGACAGGGGAAATAACAATGAATCTCCAAACCTTACCTTTTTTTGAATATGTTTAAGAAAAATGTTGCGTATCTTATGCAATCGTAGTTAAATAATAGTTAAATTGTACTTCAAAATTGTATTACACTACATTTTGAATTAAAGAAAGGGTTCAATTAACCCTGTTAACTTTTCACTATTTCTTAGTTAAACATCCAGGCAAGTATAGATTGTCTTCTCACGCTAAGTAGAAAAGTGTTCAAAATTTGTTTCCCAGATAATATCCAACTTATCTGTCACTTGCAGAATTCACAAACTGATGTGACATTGATGAGTGAGAAGGATTCATGGTATTAGTATAATGAATGTTAAAAAACATAAGCAGTTAACTTGAGGCAGGATATGATCGATTCCTGTGACTTTCAAGGCTTCAAAGCTTCCCTGGGGACAAATTATCCTCTAAGTGTTTGGTGGTGTTTTACTCTGGCTTTCCTTTGTAATAGCCTTGCTAGATGTCACTGGAGGCAAGATATTAAAACTAGAATGTGCATTGGTCTAATATAGGGGCACTTCTGAGGGTCCTGAGGCTCACTGGGCTCAGAACAAACCAAACCCTGTCCATTTGCAATGAAGCTAGTTGTCACCAGACCAAAGTAGCATCAATAATTACATAGCAGCCTATAAAAAGAGCATCCTGGATCCCTCTTCCTTCAGACTTGCAAATTTGGGTGATTTTGCCACTTCACAGGTGGAAAGTTAAGGTGGAAAAGAAAATCTTCACCTCTTGAGGAAAATGAAAACTTGTGCCATAAATGGAGGCCCAAAAGATGGCTGTGTCATGCAAATCAAGGGCAATCTGCCTCTGGAGAGAAACTTTTCCATTCTGCATATAGCTCCTTGATTAGCTTCATCTCCCTGGAGTGTGGGTGGGAGAGGTAAAAGTCTGCCAGGGGTCATCAGTGTTTTGCCTTCATTTCCAAGCACAACACAATGACTATGACATTTGTGAAAATGTGACTCACTGGAAAAGATTTTGTCTGTCATGTGCCTGAAAGGATCATAACAGAAAAACATCTTTTCATAGCCTGTATGCTAATGGTGGTGTGATACATTACATGGACTTCTGAAGCAGTGTCCAAAGGACAAGCATTTAGATCATTTAAAAATATATTATCAAAAGCTTTTTTCCAGTATTAATAAAGAGTATTTGTTGAAAGCTTTTGAAAGTCTGAGTGTGTGTGAGGATCTGTTTTCACAAGGAAAGGCTTTTATAGCAGAAGTTCGTATGGACTTCTTGGTTTGAAAAAAGAAAGAGAATGCACCACTGAAACTATTGTTACCTGTACTTGTGTGCATTATTATAAGTCTTATAGCTTGTAGGATTTGTCACATCACATTTGTCCTGTGTAACAGAAGGAAATTAATTCTAAGGGACAGATGATATACTAGAGATCTGTGGGTTGGAAGGATTGTAAACTTTTGAGAGTAAAATGAAGAGCTTAATCTTGTGAACTGCACAGCAAATATACATTGCAGCAGGTATGGAAACGCTCCTTGGTTTTGCTTTGACTGAAGTTATGTAAAAGACTGCTGTCAAAAGCTGAGACGGGGTTTTATTTTGTTTTTCAAACTTAGGAGCCAGTTCTGTGGTGATTCCAACGTACCTCAGTGTAGCAAACACACAGATATGTTGACAGGTCTGGACTTATGAATTTATATCCAGCACAGTAATTTGCCTGTTGCAAACTCATCACATGACTCCTTACTATGCCCTTACGGTTTATACATGCGTCTTGGTTGGGTCACATTTAGAGGAAGCACTGGCAACTGGCCTAAGGGTTATACATACCTCTGTACAGCAGGGTACATATTTTCAGTTCTGTGTCAACTTTTATCAGAGATGATGAAAACCACCACAAAGAAAATGTAGATGTGAGTCTGTATAGAAGGAAGAAGAAAAGGTTAGATTGTCATTTGTAAGGACTCTACCAGCAGATAGGCAAGAAAAGGTATTTAAAATGCAGTATGAAGAAACAATCATAATGGCAATCATAGGTGATACAGGAGCATGTGTGACATGGTGTGTAAGGAAGAGGAAGATTTTTTTTTTCCCTGAGTACAGCAGATAGTCCTGCTTTTATAGTTAATGAGCAGGATTTACACCTGGGTTAGGAAGTCACAAAGTGGGTATAATAATACCTAATGTTTTCAGATACATTTTCCATATTTCTTTTGCAAATGTCTAGTTGTGGTCACTGCTAGACTGCTCTCTAAGTGCTCATTATCTGGTAGATATCCTGTTTGGCTAAAGGCTTGGAGTCCTAGGTATGATATTTTATTTTATTTTGGCTTTGTGTGATGCTGACAAAGAAGGCTGCAAATTTTAGATGAGGTTTTGTTTCATGGTGACCACCAGGTACAGGAGGGGCCTTTGGAGCCTGAAACTGATGGACTCTGAGGAGGTATGGAGCCTGTAATGGAGGTGTATGCACCTGTCACAGCTCTAAGTAGCAGAACTGCTGTTTCCATGACAGCACCACGCAGAACTGGAAACAAAAAGAAGCAAGAACAAATAGAAAATGCTATTTGTTTTGGCTGAGCTGTTGCAAAACTGTAATTAGAGCTCCTGCAGAACTTAGTCTTAGCACAGGATAAAACAGTAATATATTTTCTGAAGCTTTTCAGTAAGTACTTGAGAGAACATGGAATATGAAAGGCCAAACTAAGATCTGATGATGAAAAAGATTTGATGTAATATGGTTTGCTTCCTAGGTGGACTCCATAACATACATGATGTCATTGTTTTCAGTTTAAAACGGATGCTAATTGCTAATGAGATATCCCATCTGTACAGCTTTCAGTGGGATCAGCTAATTAGGGCTGGAGTGTGCATCCTCTCCACAGATGTACTAGAGCTGAAGGGAGTATGGTCAGAGCGGCACTAGGCAGCCAGTGTCTTCCTTGTGGTACAAAGGATCCAATGCTGCTGACTTTATCTTGCTGTCCTCAGTATTTCTGGTTATTTCTAAAAGCCAGTGTAGCATGTTTTGATGTGATTGCTTTCTCCATTCCTCAAGATCAATGGCTGCTCTTAACTGCAGTGCAATAGAAGCATGAGTAGTACCATTGTGGCATATTCACAGGCAAAAGCTTCATGAGCCAGTGGGAATACTCAGCCCGCACTGACTGGCACTGAGTGTGGGCCAAGGAGGGCAGTGCCTTTGCTTCTCACAGCAACTGAACACTCTGTTTTTGACACAAAATAGAGAAGGATCCAATATAATTGCTTAGTGGTAGATACCTGCATCTCTGCTGAATGCACCAGCTTTAAATGGCTGTCAGAGAATGCACTTAGATTTCAGAGGTCTCATGTAAGTTTTTGTAAGATGACTGTCTCTGCTGCTTTAAAGTAATTTTTTTTACACTTGTTTCTCAGTCTTTAATGGGCCTTAACAACTACCACTGCTAATTGCAGGATTTAGCAATAGTATGTGAGAAATGAGGGTAAGCCTGTTAAATTAAGATACTGTTGTCAAGTTGCGGGGTGGAGCCAGGGGTGGAGGATGTTTATTCTTTGGAATGTTATTCAGGCAGGTACCTTCCTGTGAATGTTTTTTCTGAAAACACCACCACACCAGACTTTCATTAAGATCCTATCTGGGCTGAGCTTTTCCCTAGTTTTAACCATTAAGATACCCTCCAAAGCCCGTTCCTTTTCTATATTGCTGTCTTCCTAGCCAACAAGAAATGCAAAAAGCTGCTATGGTCTAGAGGGAGTTTATGCCACTCTTCCTACATGGTCTTAGGGATCTGTGTATATTGCACAGATATGCCAAAACTGAAGTACTCAAATGACCTTTTTTCTTGCTGGTTGGAGGCTTGCTAACTACCATTTTAAAATTACATATTTTCGAGAATAGTTATTGGGTGAGTAATACGGAAAAAACAGACTGCAGGATTCTGACTTCTCACCTTGAGAGAGTAATGGGAGAGTCCTGCTCCAAAAACACTGATGCAATTTTGCTTCCTGGTTACAGTCATGAATTATTGAGTGTTACCTGTGGGAATTACTTGAGATCCCTAGCTTAGGTTTGACAATGTCAGTGTCACACACATAAAAGACAGGATTTGAGCTTTCCTTAAATATAAGATAAGCAAAGAACAGTACTAAAGCTACAACAGTAGCTATAAATAAAGCTACTTGAAAATAAAACACTAAATTTTTTTTTTTTCCTTGATTAACCATGCATGTTCTTGGGTAAAAGTCTGTTGCCTGCTCTTTTTTTGAACCAGAGAAGACAGGTCTGAGTAGTTATTGGTTTTCTGCCTATAATAAGCATTGCCTTTTGCATGTCTGGTTTGTCTTTCCACATGTCATAGGTTCCCTGTTTATCTTGCGTTCTGCTGTTGCAGTGGGAAGGAAATGCAAATTCTAAGCATCTTTTTCTTTGACATGAGCTATCAAAATTAGGACTAGAAGTCAAAAACAATAAACTATTCTTCATCTGCTACTGTATTGATAAACAGAAGAGGTCAATAGCAAGGGGGCATAATTTGCAAGTGGCATACAATTAAGTTAGCAAAAACTAGAAAACAGTTTACAGTGGATTGGCAGAACCTCACAGAGCAGCTAGGTTTTGAAGAATCATAGCAGATGAGATTAAATTCAAACCAGTGCCAGATAGTGCAAGTTGGAAGTAAAAATGACACCACTGATGTGGTCAACTTTATTGTGAGTAACCAGGAAGAAAAGCAAGGTTTTAATGTTAACAATTCAATGAAAACAGATATTCATTGCATAGTAGGAGTTACAGAATTGCTTATTTATACAGGTAACAAGACAGTCCCCAGTTCCAATGCATAGGTACTATAGAAATGCATAAAGGAGTTTTGTACTTCGGATCCTGGTGACAGAGAGATCCTGCTAGGGATCCAGTTGTGCTTTCTCAGCTTGGGCAGGTTATTCCTCTGACATACGTGATAAAAGTACTGGGTCATGAGACTGGGAGCATCACCAGTCTGACAGAGAGTTGGCAAACCCTGTTTCTTCATCTGAAATAGTGCGATGTGCAGCCTTCAGTGGTTATGATAATATCCTGAAGTGTTGCAAGAAAAAATTTAGTTTCTGAGTAGAGTGAAGAATTTAGTATTAAAGTCTTCCTTGAAGATTAAAGCAGCAACATACAAACAAGCTGCGGTTTGGACATGGCTGAGATGAAGGGAAGAGTGGAGGGAATCATAAACTTTGCAGTTGGTCTGGTTGGTTTGTTTTAGACTCTTACTCTTAATAGGGATGGTGTGGTGTAATGTTATCTATGTATTAGGCACTTGGGTCACTTAGACTAAAGTTTGCAATACTTGCTTTCTCTTTCAGTATACAGTACTGTGTGTACAGGATAGGATTATGGCTAGAGTCTACTTCTGGAGAATCTATCTGCATGTGATGATGTAATTTCTGTGGTGGATGACATTGTTGTCCTTCTGTTGGCAAACCAGTAGAAAAGCATTATGTGGGCAATAAATGCCTGTTAGATTTGATGTCTTGCTTTACTGATTGGTGATTTCCATCTAACTCTTAAGTAGAAGATCAGTTCTCATCCTCCTGCTGCTTTGGATTCATAATAATAACTCTTCTAAAACTTCTGCATCTTGTCTTAGAAATTTGCTGTGTTAGGTGAAATTGTTGAACTTTTTGAGAAGAGACAGACTTGGAATGTAGGACTGTGCTTCAAAGAACTGAGTTTGTAATGTGTTTTGTAGCATGAGCTACTGTTTTCATAAACAGTGAAATTGCTCCTTGCTCCCAAAGAATAACTACTCATCCTCTTCCATGTGTGTGGCTCAGCAGCATGTGTTTAAAGGCATAAAATCCTAGTTTTTCCATCCAGCCTATTAACAAGGGAGATGGGGGAGAGGGAAGAGGATTAATGCAGTTCTGAGGGGTGGTTTGTGTTGACAGTTTATCAGACTGGAGCAGGAGAGAAGGAGGGGAGACAGGAAGAGAGGCATCTGAATTAGAACAGAAAGGGAAAATGTACAGGAGCAACATAACAGGAATGTGAAACATGAAAGAGTTAGGAATGTGGCAAATACTTGACATGAGTTTATATTCTTATCTAGAGAAGATTGCTGTAAGCCTCTTCACAGAGAGACATAAAGGTGGATGCTTGGGGCATTCCTACCTGCAATGAGGGCTGGTGGGAAGTAGGACCTGTCCCAGCTCCCTGTCCAGTCAGGTTGTTTACCCTGGACGCACTTGCTTCCACTGCTGCCTTCTCCTGCCCTGCTCTTCCAGTAGCCCAGCTCCAGGCCCTCTCTCTGTTCTCTCCCAGCACACCCGCCTTGCCTAGCCGTGTGTACATGGCTGATCCAGCCTGCTGCTCTGTGACACCAGCCTACGCCCCTACCCAGTCCCTTCTGACATACAGCAGAAAATGGGATGTTTCATTACGTATCTTGTGAAACAGGAGGCCTGGTTACTTTGTATATAAAAGAAGTAGAGCTCTTCACCCATGGCAGTAGCTACATGCAGGAAGGAAAATTAAGAGCTGGATACACAGTGGTAACACATATCCAGACACTAGAAACCAAGTACATCCAACCAAGAGACAGAATTAATAGCGTTGACTCAAGTTCTGGGACTAAGTCATGGAAAGAGAGTTAATATATATACTGATTCCAAATATGCATTTGCAGTGGGGCAGTTTGGAAAGAAAGAGGGCTATTTAACTCACAAGGGACTCTAATAAAACATGGAATAGAAATTATGAGGCAACAAGCAGTCCTCCAACCAAAAGAGGTTGTAATAATGCATTGTAGAGCCCATCAAAAGGGAAATAGAGAAATTATAAAAGGAAATAAAAAAGCAAATCAGCTAGCTAAAGATGCAGCCTTAAAAGAGTCAAACCTAGAAGGAGCTTTAATTCTGGGGTCTCATTTAGAATTGCTGTTACAAAAATACACTGAGAAGAAAGACCAATTGGCAGAACAATTAGACTGCTCCAAAAATGATCAAGGATGGTGGATAACACTGCTAAAACAGTTATTGGTCCCTGAGAAAATGATGGAAAATTTGCTTAAAAGACTACACCAAGAAATGCATACAAGGGCAGATGCACTGACATTAACTGCTAAAAGAAACCTTTTTGGAATGAAAATGCAGAGTGTAGCAGACATTGTAGTGAAGAAAGTGGAAAAAAGATTATAGGAGGAAGTGTGAAACAAGGAATAACTCTTGGGTAATACTGGCAAATTTATTGCAGAAGTAGTGCAAGGAATTTCTAAGTTTTTACAAATTAAGTGGGAGTTACACACCCCTTGGATGTCACAATCCAGTGGGAAAATAGAAAGGATGAAGCAGACTCTCAAAAGACAAGTTGCTAAACTTTGTCAGGAAGCCTACCTTAAGTGGACAGAGGCCTTACCCTTAGCTCTTTTGAGAATCTGAATAATCCCTAGGGACAAGGAAAGAGTAAGTCCCTTTGAGATTGTATAAGTAAAGCATACCTTCTGAACGTCAAGGGAGACCAAATGCATATAAAAGGACAGGCAGATATGAAAGAATATTTTATTTCTCTTTCACAGATTTTATCTTTACTGCACAGGTACCTAAACCAAAAGATTTCTCTTCCGTTGGACACACCAGTTCACCCATTCCAACCAGGAGACACTGTTTACACACAGACCGGGAAACACAAACCACTAAAGAAGTGGAAAGGACCTTATACTGTGTTACTGAAGACTTATGCTGCAGTTAAAGCAGAGGGAATTGACTCCTAGATCTATTATAAATAGGTGAAAAGAACATCAAAACCAGATTAAGAAAAGTGGACCTCCCTACCATCTGGAAAACTCAAGCTTCAATTGACTAAAGACCTTTGATGAATTGTATCTGAGAAAATGAACATTCATATATTGATATAGTTTGCATGCAAGGTTTAGTTTGTTTGTTAACAATAATACTTTTTAGTAATAAATATTTTTAGTAATATTTTCTTGTTATATTTGTGTAAATATATTTATTATCCTAAGCTTCAAAATGGCTACAGGGAAGATTTTGATCTTTTGTCACTTTGCAAGTCTGGCACTGCTGTTAGTGATAATCTGATATTGCAATTAATCCAGTATTTTGGAAAAATCCATAACACTAACAGCATAGCTGCTTGTCTACCAATACCTAAGTCAGCAGCCAAACCTGTAGAATGGGGAATACTAAACCTTGATTTAAACACCACCGTTAAAGCTAGGGTGAACAAAACAGAACATTGTACCTAAAGATTAAACAAAACACCATATTAGGGTTTGGATGCTGGTCTTCATCATGGAATAGCACTTGGCCTGGAAACTTCAACAATTAGTGTGTAGAGACAAACTCTAACGATATATTACAAACAATACTTTCACGTGCGTTCAGTAATAACTCTGTAGCTTTTAGACAGGTGAACAGGACCGGGGGAACTGCAAAGAGTACCCTTGGGGAGTGACAGTTCCCCGAATCTGAAAAGGACTAGAGACAGGCAGGTCGTAATTTATGTAATCCATGCCTTGGTGTACCTCATGGGATGAAGCTTCAAATAAGGAACACTACAGGTGGAACTGTACTCAAATTTATACCTGTTCCACATCAAGCGTTGAGATTCAAAGATCAGGCCCAATAGCTCAAGCCCTGAAATGGGGTTATGAGTGTGCAACCCACTAACCTGTCAGATACTGGGACTAATCAAAGCCAGCCTCAGAAAGTAAACTGTAGAGAGGATACTGTCCCTTCTATGGGACACACTGTCTGGGTGCGAGAAGATGGAACGTGGACTACATGACTATCAGTAAATGAGAGGCATGACCATTATACCTTAGGGTTGTTAACTGTATACCCCCAGTGGAAGAAGAGCCCCATAAAGGTGCAATTGTGCATGAAGATCAGACTCCTGGCAACACCCATCTACTGGAACTATAGTGGGATGAGTCCTAGAATCAATATTCTTCCCACAGATAATCTCCTTTCAAAACAGACAGTGGCTATATAACCTAACTGGACAAATTCTGGCTAATGCAATCCAGAATGGGCTCAAGAGACTAAATTGTCAGTGACAAACAGCTTCTAAAAGGATGTTACAGAATGGATTAACACTAGATTTACTATTATTGAAGTAATATGGGGTGTGTGGATACCTGAATCAAACAATCAAAAAAAGTGATTGCTGCATACACAACCCTAATGTAACAGATGATTTAAACATTCAGATAAATGAATTCCAACAGGTGGCAAAGGCTAGCCAAGAATCTGTTTCAGAGGGTTGGCTGAATAAATTGTTGCATGGTTTTGGATTCTTTTTGACTGCGTGGTTAGAAAGCTTACTGCAAACTGGAATCATAATTGCAATTGTCATAATTATAATTTATTTTGCTTTGAGCTGTGTTAAAAGGTTCAATATACAAGCTACTATGGGAAACTATGTGATGTTAATGAAAAAAATAGTGAGACATATGATATTCATAGAAAAAGGTCTCATAGTCTCAAAGGGGGGAAATGATGTACTGCAGAAAATGGGATTTTTCACTAAGTATCTTGTAAGACAGGAGGCCTGGTTACTTGCATAAAAAAAACATACCTTACTAATGACTATACCCTTGAAAAGGAACTGAAAGACTGATAACAAGGTAACATCTTGCCCCAGAAGGCACCACAAGTTGGAGGGTTGTCCAAGAAGAATGAAGTCAGCAAAAATCTGCAGTAACTGAGGGAAAGGTAAAGGTGGAAGGGGGAGACTGCGACCACTGACTCAATTCAGGACAAAAGAGACTCGCCCCCTTACACCTGCCAAGATCATGCATACTGATTTACATAGCAAGTGAGGTTAATTTAAATCTAGCTAACCAATAGCAGGTTATGGTAATCACTAACCAGTGAGTGTAGATTTAGGCAGGTTTTTACTAATCAAGTAACAAGATAAATATGTAGCAGAGCCTTTGTCTGGTGTGCTAGCTTTGTGGAATACCACCTAGCACACATACCTGCACCAATATGCAGTAAGAAAATACCTCTACTCTGTGTATATTGGCATGGTGCACACTGGCTATATGACCCCACTTTTGGGGCAACACTTCTCCGGTGCTGTTCTCCTGCTACTTAGTCTGACCGCAACCCACATCTGCCAGTCAACCGGTGGTCCATTGTCTTCAGCCTTGTCTTGAGCATGAATCTTCTCTTCCCACTCTCCCTGCAAATCTTTTTTCACATGTCCTTTCCTTCCTAAATGTATCTTCACTTTATTGACTCTGCTTCCCGTAGTCTGAAGATAGCTTCTGAAAAATCAGTATGCATCAAGGACATGTAGGAGCTGGTGACTAGTAAAATCCAAGATAACGCACATTAATGATGGCTGAGATAGGAGATGCATTACATGAAAAAGAAGAATCCCTTCAATACAACTCTCATGTTGCCATTACTAAGCAGCATGTTTTCAGTTAAACTTTAGTATTGTCCTGGGCTGCCATTCATCTCCTGGTTTTAGCAACGGGCAGATTCCCAAAGAGACAGACAACCCTGGTGACTAAAACAGGCTTTCCAATCTCCCACACTTAAGTGGCAGGTGTTCGCAGATTTATCTTGCTGTTCTCATATATTTTCCCCACCTGGAGGGCAGGTTGTTTAACGAACAGTCTCAGTTTGCTTGGGAATCATCTTTTCTGTTGTATTACCGGTGCTGTGTTTATTTGATGGTGTCTGCTGTGCTTCTCTTGAACAGCTGCAAATTGCTGTGGCACTACTCTGCTCGGCCTGCAACTGCCCCAGAGCTCAGGCAGCTTCTGTGACGGTGAAGAGATAAGGGTCTGTTGAGGGGCAATTTGATTATTATTTTTTCTCCCTCCTCAGACCCTTTTCAAACATGGACTTTTAAGACCAAGTCCAAGTAGAGATGCCATGTTCTCTGGCAGGTTAACAGTTAGTGGAGCTCTGAGGTAAAAATGATTGCCTGTTTCTGAGGACTTGGCAGTTCTGTGCATGTAGCATAAAGCTCTGAACTCAGGATTGAGTTATTTTTTTATTAAAAAAAAAAAAAGTCTGGTGTTTCAGTTGAAAAGAGATATACCTGTTAATGGAAACTGGCAAACCATTAGTACAACAGCCCAGGGTCCAGGTCCACTCACTTAACGTTGCCCACTTTTACTTTGGCTAGTCTTCATCACATACCATAGTTTTATGCCTAGACCTCTTATTGTAATTGATACGTAATCCTGCTACATTCATTTCAGCTGATACTTTAATTAATGCTAGGATTAATTTTCAATGGTTAAAGCAAAATATTCAGGTTTTATGTTGAAATTTATACTGGTACAGTACAGGTTTCTGCTTTCATCCTTTGCATTCTGAATAAAATTATGAGCTCCCTCCTGGCTTGTAGCTGCATCAGACAGAGCTGCTTGAGCTATGGTCTGATTGCCAACTTAGATGTTATCTTTATAGCAGTTTGAGTGCATAGGCAGAGGGAGTGAATACAACTTAAAGATTAAACATTCAGCTCACAGCCTTTTGTGGCAGTACTCAGGCTGTAGCCTTATTTTGTAACATCTGATTGACTTTGTAGATCTGTGTAAACACGGCTGATTTGTAAAGGTAGGTTTTGAGTGTTGTGGCTCCTAATGTTCCATGTCCTTTATGCTTTCATGCATGGAATTTGCATTTGCCAATTGGTCTGACACCACCACCCCCACTTTTTCCCCTCTAGATGTCCTTGAGTCTATATTATTGCACATAGATAGAGTTTTGGGTGATTATATTAAATGTGGTATGAAGCATACCTGCTATTAAAGTCAATGCAAACTATTTCCACGTTGTTTATATGCTGATTCTATGGCAGTGAGGTCTCTTGATTCTCCTTCTTGCTCTGTGCGGGCTGTGAAAAGAAATTGAATCATTCCTTTCACTAGCTACTTTCTGAATGATTTTTGGTAGCAAAGCTATTGCATACCGATGTACTTTCCTTGTGAGCAAAATAACAGCTGTCCTGATAGTGGGGCTGCTAAAGCATACACCATGAAAATTGTTTTTCATTATTGTATCTCTCTATGTTCTCAGGAACACCATGAAAATGTTCATTGAAGTTTGGCTTTATTATGTTTGCATAACCCATTGCTTAGCAACATGTAAATGAGGCCTTTCTCTTATTTCAAATCACCATATGTTTGTGTGATGACATGGGAAGCCTTGCCACAGCCCTTCATTTCTATGAGTAATCTGGGGTGTTTGCATATGTCCAAAACAGTCTTTTGTTTTACATAAATCTTCATTGGTTGTAAGGAAACATAGGAAAGAATTGTATGTGCAGACAAGAACGGCTGTGATGAAAAGAGCACATATTATGGGTATAGAGTATGGGTCAGTACAAAAACCGTATCTGATCAAGATGGTCTTTATCCATACAAGATCAGATCCAAGATGGCTGTAGCCCACAACCTAGTAGACACTAGCCAGTTTAGTGGCCAACTTATAAACACCTAGAGAGCAGTAAAAATGGGACATGATTAGGCCAAATTTGCCACAACAACCTTCTGCTCTTTGAACTATTTCCAATATGTGGCTTTTTCTCAGCTAGAGGTGGATTTCTCTTCCATTAAATTGTTCGGTCTCCTTTTGAACTTATGTCAGCTTCTAGAATCCACAGTCATCTTCTGCAGTGAATTCCACACATGTCATGTTCTCCTGTTGATTTTTGACCTGGCTCCTGGTAATTTGATTGACAGTCTGCTAGTTCTTGTTCGTAAATAGTCGCACTCTAACCAGATATGATTTTGTAGATCTGTTGTCTAACTTAGCAGTATTATTTCGGGTTCCTGCACAGAAAACCTGTTAGGCAATCCCTTAAGACTGAGGGCAAACCTAGGGACTTAGAGGGAGAATGCAGTGTTGGAAGGGTCCAGTCAGCCGGGTGGATTTGTAGGAGTAGCCTTTACATACACTTCTAGTTCTTTGGCTCATTTCAAACTGCTCTTTTTTCTCCATAATCAGCATTTCTAATTTTTATTTTTTTAAATTGGATTTGAATATATCTTCTTTTCCTGCTCTCCAAATGTGATAACAATGTGAAGTTTCAGTGTAAATGTGGCAGCTCTCTTTTGAAAATATCTGTCAACTTGTAGCTTTTTACTCCTCTGATAACTTTATTGTATATTCAGGTGTAGTAGTACTTGGTGTTGGCTTGGCAGAACTCAGAGAGCATGACCTAACCTTTCAAACCCACTGAAATGAATGTGTTGCCTTTGGATCCGATCCATGATTCCTGACTTCGTGCATAACCTCTTTACTGTACCCAAGAGATAATCCTCAATCTCATAATCTTAGAGTGACCTTAGTCACAGAAACCTCCCACTTAACAGAGAGAAGGGAGGAGAGAGGTGGGACAGCACTGAGTTTTTGTGAACTACTTGAAGAAATAACCTCTTGAAAGATTCAGGTCTTGTAACCCCTCATTATGATTAACACTCAGCTGTGGAACTCCCTTTCTGAAATTACAATTTTTAACTGAGCAGGCCATTTGTAAAGATCACCAGAGGTCAAAGCATCACAGTGATATTTTTTCAGAAGTGCAGTGCATCTGGCAGCTACCATTGACATCAAAAGAAGCTTCCTGGTGCTCAGATCTCTCTAATAGGTTGTGTAAATATCACCCCTCTCAGGAGAGTAACGTCTTAATGTTGTTTCAAATGCTTAACATCTCTCATTTCCCAGAGATAACTGCAGCTCTCAGGAGGCTGTATTTTCTTTCTTAATTTCTGTGCAATTATCACTAGCTTTTAACAGCTGCATATGCCCTGAATTTCATTTGAACATCTCAGGACCTCTAAAATAAGATATTAATGAAGACAATGTGGGAGGGTTTTTTAGTTTTTCCTACAAGGTCAGTGAATGAATGATGGTTTTGAATGGACTTCAGTGGGATTCTGTCCTTTATTGAGTTGAAGATTGATGGGGATATTTAGCTCAGGAAGCTTCCTGGAAACTGAAGACTCTGAAATACAGACTAATATATTGTTGTTCAAAAACACAAATACACATGCATGATTTTTTGAGTCATAGGCTTATGTTTGTTGGGTTCAACTAAGAATTATCAGGATGTTGCTGGGGCTGTGCTGGAAGGGGAGAAAATGGTCTATCAGGCCAGGAACAAGGAGGGGTAGATAGACTTAGGACAGTTGAAAAATGCATAGGAATTGTTGTCAAGTAAATTTCCTTTGGGATGCAGGGTGAAAGGCACCTATCTGGGGTTTCCTCTATTCCAAGTTTTCTCACAGATGTGTAGGCTTTGAGGCAGCATCGGTCAAGGTTCAGATTCCCCCAAATCTTCTAAATGTGGAGAATGCAAATAAGGAATTTCATACTTTGCATTCATGTCTGCAGCTTGAAATGACTCCTGTTGAGACAAAAAAGTTAAAGCTGTTCTCAGACACATCATCGGTTTCATGCAGGGAGAGAAGTTGTGGTTCCTCCAGAGACTGTCAGAACTGGGCCCTGAGTGTTTCTCAAATGGCGTTTCACATTTCCTCTGTTTTATTGGTCAGAAGCCCTGATTTTCCTATCTGCGTAATACCCCAGGCTCTTAGGGCAAACAAACTTGTGTCTTCACCTTCTTTTCTTTTTTAGCCTCATTTTGCAGTGGTTAGAAAAGAGATGAACAAAAATCTCATCCTCTTTTCCTCTGTTGGTCTTTTTCCCCTTCCTGCTGTGTTCCTCACTCCTGAATACAGGATGCTAGCAGTCTTGCTCAAGTAGATTATAGGCACAGGAGTAAACATGCATTATTTTTTTATTGAGGGGTGGGAAGGAAACATATGTACACACACAGTGATAATGTCACATTGCAAAACTGTGTCAAGGAATAAACTGAAATTGCACAAGGAATACCATGAATCCACATGAATATATTCAGACCTTTTAGATGCTCTGAGTGGAACAGTTTTCTCAAGCTCCTCCATATAAGCTTGATTTATTGTCTCACTAGAAAATTTCCTGCTAGCTCTCCAGTTGGTCAAACTACTTATAATGTCTCTACATAATTTTTTTTTTCTAAAGATTCTAAGACTCCACAGGCAGGCATTAAGCAGGAAACTGTGAATGATGTGAACTGTCTGCTGATATTTAATTTACTTCATCAAGTACCTGCCTGATTTCCCAGTTCTAGCCCAATCTTCCTCTGGAGATGCACAAGTTTGTATTTTCTGCCAAGTTTTTGGAGCTCTGTGTATATGATCAATCCTCTCCATGTTATTTAGCTTCTGTGCTTCCCAGAAATTTCAGTAATTGAATTCACAGATAGAAGTTTCTAAACTGATTTTGGATTACTGTGTTCTAAACAAAGCCAAAGGTTTTCTTTACCTTCATATTTTGAATGGTCATTCATCCCGTTTGTTCAGTTTGATCCAAACAAAGGCTTTCAGAGAAATTTCCACACTTCGAGTGCTTCAAACCAAGGTGAAAGTCTGAAATTTTCCAAATCAGACAGTCTTTGACAGAGCACTGCCTGTCATGCATGTATTTCTGAGGCCTAACTCAAGCATTATTTCCAAGCCTGCGGTAGTTTTTATTGGGTGAGAACCTGCTGCTGATCTGTGTTACTGCTTTAAACTCCTATTTGAAGTGTAAGACTTAGGAAAGACATCTTTTCATTGGGGAATTTTGTCTGTCTTGTTTCTTCATATATACCCTCATCCACCAGAATTTTGTGTAGTATTAAAGATGGTTATCCTCAGAAAGTCACTTGGAAATGGTTTTAGTTAAACCATGCTGACACATGCCATAGACGTGGTAGCTAAGGTATAGGCCAAGCTGAAGCAATGCAAGTATTCATTCCAACATTGAGATGCCTTAATGAAACCAGTTAAACAATGTCACACCCTTCATATTTGGATTTGATTTGGTGTGCGGAACATCCCTTAATGGATCCATTTTAACCTCTAATGAGGAAAACAATAAGTTTATAACCGGCAGTGTTATCACATTGAATGTAACTTGAAATGTAAAATGGAACTGTACTTCTGTGTACAATAAATACAGTGAAAATATTGAAAACATTCTTTCGTTTGATGTAAGAGTGAGTCTAACTTGAGTACAAGTGTTCAGCCCACAATTTAACTTTTAGTTTTTCACTTAAGAAAGCTGATGCAAAAGTTTCCCTGGTGACTGTACCATGTCCGTGTCCTCACCACACCCTGATGACTGCTGTGTGGCACAGCTCAGAGGAGCTCAGCTTCCTGGCCTGTTCCAGGCAGGAAGGGGGCCCTTCAGTCAGGGAGGGTGTCAAAGATCCAACACAGCCTGAGTTCCCTGTGCAGCTTTGTCTCTGTTGTTTCTGTCTCTCTCAGCTTTATAGGCTGGACTGCTTCTCAGTGCTTAATAACCTACTAACCCATTCTGGCAGTTAATTTATGCTGTAATTGATATGCTGCTGCTAAAATGAGAGTGAGTGGGAGGACTGGGTCATCTGGAAGGAGGCTGGGGTTCCCTCTGTCACAGTTGACTGCTGCTGCTGGAGCTTTTTTTATTTTTCCCTGAAGTTCTTAAATAATGATAGTTCACAGATTTCTGGGCTGTGGGACACTTGTCACTGTGTTAGAGTCAAGGCTTGAGTAGTGAAGGGTGGTGGTTGAGTTGGCTTGTGGAAAACTTCCTTGTAATAAGGTAAAAGGCAAGGGGAGTTGGTCTGTTTCCTCAAACGTGCTGTTTGGCCATGTTTTCCTGTTCAGAGGGGCCCTCAGGAGAGAGATCAAGCCCTGTGTACATCTGCAGTCAAAAAGAGGGATGGCTCTCAAGGAGATGTGTGTAACAGGATCTAAAAGAATATTCTGTCTTTGATGGGACTCAGATTGTAATCAGGGTGCAAAGACACATGCATTTTAAGTGCCAAAAAGGCAAAACGCAGTTTGTCATCAGTAGGTGATATGTGCAGTTAGTGTAATATTTGTGATTATGTAAGAGGCGAAAAAATCTGTGATACTTGATTTTGGCTGGTTTCCACCATTTTCCAGATTAATATGGAATCTCTCTCTCTGATCATCCAAATCACATAGCATAGAGTGGAAAGCTTCCTCATGACTACTGTGGACCAGGAATCTGAAGGTGAACTCTCACCTTGTTAGCCCAGATCACAGCTGAAGCTTGTTCGGTACAGTTTTAACATGGCAATTAAGCTATAGCATTCAAAAATGCTCCTAAGGATAGGGACAGGAACCTGACTACTTGTGAAAGCTGATGCATAAAGCTATTTTTGTTATCTTTGATCTATAGAATCGCTCTCATAGGGAAAAATGCATAGAAAGATGACATAAAGTGTTATTATCTGCACACTTTACTCTTCAGCCTAGAAAAAGTGGCAGCCACAGAGAACATATTAATTCTCTCTTGAATCTCATCCTGAAACTAAGTCATTCATTATAAGCACTTAGTATGTCCATCTATCGCATAGCACCTACTATATCTTTCAATGATACTCCATAGCAGTTCAGCTGAGAGACACTGTTAAGTTATATGTATTCTGTGCAGGGAACAGGCCCCACAAGAGGTAACATGAGCTTGAGTAGTGTGAAACTGTAGTGGTTGACTCTGGTACAGAGACCAGTGCTGACCTTTGCCAGCTGAAAAGCTTGTTTGATCTTCCACTTGAATAGATCATTTCCCTCAGAAAAGGTCACTTCTTGTTGGAGAATGGATGAGGGAACGCGGTCATGGCTCCATGGAGGAGCCTTGTGATTCAATCTTGACATAAGTTAGCCAGACTAGGCCGCGGTGGAAAATTTCGAGTTATGCTGGCAAGGGAGAAAAGAAGGTCGTACTGACCTTGCACTGTGCAGGTAAACAGCTAAGAAGAAGTAAGAAAAACAGGATGGAACCCGGACCACGTAGCAGTATCTGGCATTGGGAAGCTGGTAAACAGCTGGACATCTGCAGGGCTTGGCCTTGAGGAGAAGGAGCTGTGGTAAACAGCTAAGAAGAAGTAAGAAAAACAGGATGGAACCCGGACCACGTAGAAGTAACCGCAAGTAGGAGGAGTATGATAATGTAATCTTTAGAGCTAAGCCAATGATTGTAAGACAAGTATGCATAAGGTAGAACTCAGTGTATAAATATGTGTAGGGTTTTGCAATAAAGTTGAAGCTTGCTTTATCACTCACATTGAGTCGACTGCTTGTCTTCCCTCGCTTGTCGCAACTTCTGGCACAACTCCATTTTCTAACAGGAGGAATATTTTGATAGAAATTACAAAAAAGAAAAAATAACCTTTATTTTTAAATCAGCCAGCATTAGCATCTCTAGGCTTATCCTTATGAAAAGCATTGCTGACATGAGAGATAGAAAGTTCCTGTGCTAATGAGGATTCAAAATTAGAGTTTAGCTTGGACCTAAACCCTGAAAGCTGGCAAGCATACGAGTCTTGTGCAAAATTGAACACAAGGTGCTCAGCAGGTCTTAGTATCTGGCCTTTACTGAACAGCAGGAGACAGATCTGACCGACATAAGATGAGATGCTTTCCTCATAATTCAAGAGTAAGCTACCTTGTATGGTATGCATTCAATCACTGCTTTTACCCAAATTTCATACCTATGTGTCAGTTCCGATTCCATACTAGGACTACAAAGCAGTATGTTCATTACTCCATGTATGCTCCCTTGTTCCAAAACAATAAATCTAATACCTCCTGGTACTGAGATCCTTTTAAGAGTTTACAGGCTGACCTGGCCAATGGCCTCAAGAGTTTTTATTGTACTGGTTAAGATTTTTTCACCTAGACTGCCCTGACATTAAGTCAAGCTCCTAGGGGAACAATCAAAGAGCATTTCAGGAATGCTAGTTTCAACACTGAAGACATGCTTTTGTATCAGAAGGACAAGCTATACTAAGAGGAGATATACTTTCTCAATTTACACATATCTACATCTGCTTTTCAGTTTTCTTGTTATTTTCCCTCTACTAGTTAAAATTAGTGCCTAGTTATTCTACAAACGTTGACTTTGACTGCAGGTGCTTTGACCCTGCAGTTCTAGTACTAGTTCACTTCTTTGGGGGAAACAATATTGTCTAAGTTAGTGCAGATGAAGTTACATCTTTCTATCAGATCTTATCTGTAGGCATAAAATTGCAGGGAGTATATGGAGTATTATTACTTCCTCTGTCTGTGATTGTTTTTCCTGTGGTTACACCCGCAGTCTGTGCTGTATTGGCTTTGGAAAGTCCACAAGCTGTTACAGAAAATACTGTGTGTGAACTGTGTTATAGGATTAACTGTGGAAATAACAGGTTTTGATGGCAAGACTCTCCAGGCAAGAATGAGAAAAAGGGGTTTACAAAGATGGTCTGGAAATGGCTATTCTTACAGAATCAGTCTCGGCATTGGTCTAACTCTGGTGGCATTGATTAACTCCCTTGAATTTGGATGTTAGGTCACAGCTGTCTATTTGCAAAAGCATCATCTCTGTTCACAGTATGTGTGTTAGCTTGTTGATAGTCCCGAATGGCACCGGTTGTCCTTCAGCTTGTCAAATGAGTGGACAGGTGTGTTATTGCTGTTCTCTGACATTACTTATTGCATCCAATTCACATGTGGTTGGTTTTGGTACAGTGGTGGTGGGGATAGTGGTTCTGGCTTATAAAACCTCAAATTAAAATTGAGTTTCAGTCACACAGACACAAGAGACAGCAGGTTCTGATGGCTTTCTCCACCAGGATATCCAGTTCTGTTTACTTGAATGATGTCTGGCAATTTTACCCATGAGACAACTGTGAAATGATTGGTATGGTAAATGTTTGCTATGGATCTAGGGGATAGTGATCTTTCAAGAGACTGTTGCTACCTACAGCACTCAATATTTTTGAAGGACTTTGCCCTGTTAACTTAACTTAAATAAGTTTCCCTAATGTTTTCTAGATGCCTCGATTGTTAAGGGTGATTTCTTTCAGGATTTCAGCTTGGTCTCTTTATTAAGGAAAAGGCTTTCAAAAACTTGCTGGGCTTGGGTGCAACTGTCGCGCAAACTTGAACATGTTTTATGTAACAGCAGTACAGGTGGTGCCCTTTCAGTCTGCTTTTGTAAGGAAATAAGGTTATTTTTTGGTTTTTTCATGCTTATTATCTGTTTGTGATTCTTCTCCCCACCCTGTTGTTGCTGTTGACTTACTAATTTGTAGAACAGAGGGCTGAAGGAAATTCAGCTTCTGCATGAGTAAAGCAGATGAAGAGAATAGAATTCACAAGGAAAGGTTGTAGTACGAGAACTCCCTTTATTAGACATTAAAGGATGCCCATGGGAACACAGCCTCTCAAAATGAGTTCACAGAAGACTACTTGTTCTCTGCTTAGGGAGTTATTTTTTGTTTACCATTATTACATGGTGGGACAGCTTCTCTCAAGGGACAATTTGTTTCTGAAAAACCATACCTAAGAAGACCATTCCATTCTGAGTTTCCATTTTGGTTTTGTGTTTTCTGCACTAGTAGAAATGGCACCTAGGACATGTGAGTTTAGCTTCTGATTATTCCCCAAGCTCATTCTGGACATAGGGCCAGTCACTGAATGCCTCTGGGACTTGAGACATTATTCCTCATCAAAGCTAGGGATGAAATTGTACTCTTTGTATCTCTTGCCTCATTAGATCTTAGTTTTCTCTTAAATTTTGTAGCACACCTTGGCCCACAGGAGTAAAGCAACTGTGTTGTAATGTAGCAGGTCAATAACACATCTTAACTACAGCAAAGTCAGATTAATTAAAATGCTTGTTTTCCAGTGCATGCAGGCTATCAGCCAGTTCTGGGATTCAAGATGTCTTTGAACTGCTCTGGACTGTCATTTACCTGTTTGAATTAATTTGTTGAATGGTGCAGAATTGAGTACAGAGGGAGACACATTGAATGTACATAAGAGTGAAGACACCTGGGCAGTAATGGGCAGCACAAGAACAAAAATGGAAGTGCATAGCTGTGGGAGAAGGATGAACTTCACAACTCTATGAGAGTTATATTCCGAAAACCGTTTATTGTCTCCAATATATATCATAATCTTTGTTTAGTCACTGCGCACACAGTCATGATTGGTTACAGCTTGTTACACACATTATTGCAATTGGCTATATACAAAATATCACGCGCTGTCCATGCGCCTCTCACACAGTCAGGATTGCTGCTTGCAGGTGTTCCTATTTTCCTCACTTCTTCTTAGTTGTTTACCACAGCTCCTTCTCCTCAAGGCCGAGCCGTGCAGATATCCAGCTGTTTACCAGCTTCTCAGTGCCACAGCTCCTTCTCCTTAAGGTCAAGCCGTGCAGATCAACACCACAGCTCCTTCTCCTTAAGGTCAAGCTGTGCAGGGTGATCCCAACACATAGCTAGGATGCTGTGAGGTTTGGAGAGAGGGTTAACAGAAAGTTCACATGTGTGATGGTTATAATCATTTAACCATAGTCAGTTTTCTGAGAGGAATCATGCTAGTAAAAGGGTGTGACTGGCAGAGGCCTGTTTGCCCTGGATAGACAGACACGGTAATAGTGGAATCTTAGCAAGGAATTCTTTTCAAAAATCAGCTTAATTGTGTTGAGTGTTCCTTTATAAACAGAAGTACTGTTTTCTTGTGGAAATCAGGGGAAGTATGGGTTCTTTGGAAGATGTAGCTCTGCTGGTTTTGTGCAGCTACAATTACTTGCAGACTACTACAATTCCTGCTAGACAGGGTTACTGAAGAGGCTGAAATTCTTCAAACCTCCTCTTATACTATCAAGTTCATACCTGACAGTACATTAGAAACCTTGGGATTTCCATCTGGCACTGCTATAAATAAGTTTCTCAAAATCAGAGATCAGGCCAAGCAGACTCTATTGCCTTTTTCCGTTTCAAGAGATACATACAGAGATCCAAAATGGCATCAGTACAAATTAAGACCTTTTTTTGCTCTTTTTGCTTCACCTTTGAAGAATGAGCTAAATGTAGCTTGCTCTCTTGAATTACATAGAGTACTTAGCAGACGGACTCAAGAACAAAGTCAGGTGATGGTTCTGCCCCAGAGACATGGAAGCAGAACCACAGCTGCAATGCAAGGAACATGTTAGCTCATTGCCTGCACAAATACAATAGTGCCTGCACCATAAAACAGAGTCAAAAAAAATCAGTCCTTCACAGTGATGAAAAAACTCGATCTGGTTTAGTGAGGTCAGGAACATAAAAAGGAGAGAGGAAGCTGAAGCAAAGACAGCAAGAGAAGGAAGTGGAGAGACCAAAGGGGTTTTTTGTGTTGGAGTATAATGTGTACTTAACAGTTGCAGAACTCAGTAGGTTTCCTTAAGAAATTTTATATGTGAGCTGGGTGTTATTACTTGTAAGAGTCCCAAACACTACTGATCACAGGGATATTATTCATTTATTTTGAACTCTACTGTTGTAAAGGAGTTGAGGGTTTTTTTTTCTCCAAGGGCTAGGGAAAACCAAAGGAATTGCTAAATCCAGTTCAAGAAACATTCAAGTGGTTATAACACAACAGGAAAATCTATACAGGGAGTTAGAGCAGTGTGTTTACAGGGGACTACTGTGCTACTTGAAGGGTTTTAACAGACCAGAATAAAAAGAGGTTGTGTTAAAGATGATGGTTTTAAGCAAGAAGGTAGTGCGTTTTGCACAGAAATAGCTAGACTGGGATTGTCATGCGTGAGCTTACATGGAGTGGGAGAGGTCATTTGAGCAGCCATATAGTATAAGCATCCCTCTCCAAAAAAGCTGATCATTCCATCACAAAGAATAGCATGTCTACTGACAGCTGAGTGATTCAGTGCTGTGCTACTCTCTGTCTTGCTTTCCTTGCCTACAAATGCCCCCTTTTCTTCCCCTTCCCCCTACCTGGCTTGTAGAGTTGCTAACTCTACCAAGAGAGGGCAAGATGGCAGCATTTTGTCATGGCCCATCAGCACAAACGCTGGCACACGCAGTCAAGCTATGGGGAGTGTCTGTTCCTACCTTTGCTCCTTTTGCCTTTCCTTTTAGTACTTCTTGTCTTGTAGTGCCATCACAGGCATAAGGAGTTCTTCTTATGCCAGGGTCATTTCTTTCTGAGTCTGCCTCCCCCCGAAGATTTCACAGCAGCTCCCCAGTCATCCCACCAACCTTGCCTTTCATGTTCCAGCCCCTGTTGCTATTTGTCTCTTTTCCTCTCCCAAGCTGGCAGGGCAATGCAGCTCCTCGCTTAACTGTGGTTACTTCCTTGTGGCATTTGCATGTGTTGGCATCAGCTCAGAGGCCCTGTTCTCCCTTTCACCATTTATAGCTGTTAAGCCCCTGCTGTTTGTTTGTTCCAAGCAGTGTCAGTCCCTGCACCTCATCACCATGCTTACAAAGTACCAGGGGTCTATGGTTCAATGTCCCTGTGGCAAGATTGCTTTGCGGCAGCAAGGAGAAACTGCCTGGATTCTCCGTGACTGCCTTGGTGTGTTTTTTCAGCAACTCTCTGACATGCAGAAAAAAGTCTGCTTCCGTAGCTCAGAGAGCTCTTCCCCATGAAAAGTGACAGAAGATGATGCTAACCTAGAGAATATGGAGGCATGCTTAATTGGGGTTGCAGAAAAGCTGATTTGTGGTGTAGACTTTGTAGGTTTTTGTAGTAATGCAGTATGTTGCTACACTAGGAAAAGAACTGACCTGTCAGTTTGCTATGCATTAGATTCACACAAAACTTTTTTTCACCAAGTATTTCAGGTCTTGTGGTTAAAAAAAAAAAAAGATAAATCCAAGTAAAAATGGTAGAATTGGATCCAGGATCAGACTACTGTTGGTAGTTTGCACTTGTCCTTCTGTTTTTCAAAATATGTAAACAGCCTGAGACTTGAAGGAGTGTGTCTTTACAAATATTTTAGTAATTCAATGAAGTTATGTTTGGGTTCCCTCGAGAGGCTGTTGAAATGAGTGTAGGGCCTAAACCTCCAGCACCATCAGTTAAAGATTTGTGATCCACATCAGCTGGTTTATGCATAATTCTTGTTCAAGTTGTTATTTATGGGGCAGTAGTGTCATCTTAAGGGAAGGCAACATCCCTGACCGCATGACCTTACAGTTTCATTGTGTAAATAGCAAGTCTGAGGAAATCTTATGGTCTTATCTGACTGTGGTTCAGGGTTAGAAATTCAAACCCAGCTGAGTTTTGTTTAGTCATTGATTTTTGTTGTATTTATTTTGCATAGCTCGAATGTCAGCAAACAAGCTTAACTCTGAAGGAAGAGCCCTTTTGACTCATGAACATTTTGACTGCTACTGACTTCAAAGCTTAACATGAATTTCTGCTCTAACTGGCCAAGTTAGAGTCTTAACCATATAAAAACATATCCTGCTTGGTGACCAGCTTCTGGCAAGCATGTTCTCTTCCCTCAAGAGAGCTTGCCATATTCCTTAAAACATCCAGCACGTGGCTTTTCATTACCCATCGTAGCCTATAGACTTTACTTTGTTTTTCCATAAGCTTAATTAGTTCAAAATAACAAGTGCATGTAAGTGTCCCTGCAGTACAAGTGCAGTGCACTCCAGGTGCACAAGAGTATCTCGACTGGGTGAGACTCAAGGCACGCCAGTCTCCTGTGTTTTCTAGCAGTGGTCAGTGGCAATGCTTATGGGAGACTGCAAGAAGCAGGGTGATGACACAGTGATGCATCTGGTTCAACCTTCTTAGAACCCTGGGACTGCATGGAACAATTCATGGATATAAGTCAGTGATGGACTGTTTTTTTTCAAAGAATGTCTGGTGTGAAATAAATAGGATGAGACTGGGGATGTGTGAAATGAGCCTGAGCAAATTACCTTTGCTTGTAATGTCTCCAATTCTTTTATCTCAAAATGGGTCATATTTTGCACTGAGGCTTAAAAGCATTCCTCCAAGCAATGAAGATGGCCCCTCCCAAGGCTGCTTTGCGGCAGCAGGGTCACTCACCCTGGATGTTAGCAAACCGCCCACACAGGTCCAGGTCTGAGCATGACGCCTCCCGTGCACTCCTGCCCTCAGGTTTTCTGAGGCTTCCTTTAGATGTGCCCTGCATGTTTACCTGCATTTAGATGCCCTTTGCTTTAAAACGCTATGTTTATTCTGTAGGATAATTGCACCATTCTTACCTGTACCTTCAGCATGGTGCTTTTAGTTTCTGCAGAGAATGCCCTAGAGGGTCATCTTCTACCCTCTAATTCAAAGAGACAATTACTTCATTCAGTGGGAGCCTTGCTTTAAAGATTTACACTTATATCTGCCCCCCACCGCACCCGAAATGCAGTTGAAAATGTAATCTGGTCTTGAGTAGTGATGTGGGTCCAGAGTTAGTGTCTTGTCATCTACTTTATATTTCACTTCATGAAGTCTGTTTCAGAGCATGTTTCAAGCAACAAGACGCTTGCAGTATAGAAATACTGCATTCCTCTGCTGATAAAAGTACGTATGAATTCCAACAAAAGATTTTAAATGATGAACTCCAACAAAAGATGTTAAATTAATTAAACCTGGGTGCTAAAAGCTGGAGTACAGTGGCAAAAAAAAAGGACTGACTTCACAGGGATCCTAAACTTTATATGGTTTTCCAGATTATCTAATGATGTGAGCTAACTGTGCTCAACCTATTGAGGGGAAAAAAGCAGAACATTTTTAGTTACATGTCTATTTAACGCATTCAAATAAGAAACAATCAGTTTCATTATAGCGCTTCCTGATTTTTACTCCACCCCAGAGTGGTTTTGTGGCATCTTTCCAGAAACAGCTCAAGTCATATGTATTTTCTTTAGATTTCTGATAGGGTGGTACTATTGGTCCTGTTGTGTTGTTTCCTCAAATGAATACCTTTAGTCTCTTGTCTTTCAAGACTATTTGGAGGCTTCTTATGTCTATTAGTTATAGTAATCTCTTGTTGTTGCTGCTTGCTAAAATGCCCAGAAAGCTTTGGGCAAGACTAAGGCTTTCCTATTCTAAGGGTCAGCTTTGAATTTTTGTTTGTGTGCCCACAGTGACCGTCTCAGATTTGTTAACCATTTTTTCCTGAATGTAAACAGCTTGGAACAAAGAAACATTCTTAAATGGGTGCTTTATTTATTAGTCTTAATTTACCCAAGGACTTCAAGTGTGTTTAGTTTAAAATAAATCTGCTGCAATGTATCATCCTATAAAAAGTTGTTTAATGGAAATCACAGGGGGAATTTGTTTATCCTTCTTCTCCTCCCAAACCCATGCCCAAGGTTCTGCTTTTCCAGTATTCATCCTAGTTCCAAGGAACAGGGCTATGGAGAATATGCACAAGCCCCCAAGGAATAAAGTACCTAATGCAGTTGATACTCTGTTTCTTCTGTGATGGGATGGACAAAGTAAGAGATACTTTTTCTCTTTTAAAGATGAATTAAACACTTGCTTCACAGATTTATTTCAGGTCCTCATTCAAGGAAAGTTTATCTGCTTTTAGGAAACAAGTTGAAAGAAATAAACTAGGACAATCACTTCCTCAAACAAAAGGAAGTTCTTTTGTGGTGTTATTGTCATTTAGGGACAGGCTCAAATTTGTGGGGAAGGTGGAGTTTTGCGGTGTCAGGTCAGTACTGTGGTGTTCCAAGGTCCTAGAGGGTCTGAAGCTGTAAGCTCATTTTAATCTTACTGATAGCTATTTAACTAGCTTTGTATCTACTATTTAGATCCAAAGCAGCATGCTTTGCTGGGGCTGTTTGTAGATTAATTGATCTGCTGGATCAGAGCTCTAAGAGACTAATTTCTGCATCAATGAAAAGTCCAGAACTGGTAACACCTCTTCCATCTTCTTAATTTGGACAAAAATAGGGCAATGAAAAGGTCCCCATTTATTTGATTGTATCTTAATTCTAAAATACCAGTTGCTCTTATGATCAACTATAAAACACTCCAAAATAGCCAGAGGACTTTCCCAGCCTGAAGAAACCATGTTGTGGCAGATGCTGCTTGTTGGGGCTCCACAGCCTTCTGTGCCCTCTCATATGGGGGACATATATCAGCTGCAGAGCAAGCTTGAGGAAGGGGATTTGGCAGCCCACAGTTGACCTGAATGGAGAATCTATCATCTGTTTTAAGGGTATTTTTTAAGTTGTCATGATTACTCACTTTGAGTATATATTCTGACTAAGGATTTAAATATTGATTCTGAAAAATCCTGAAATCCCTGGAAAGGCTCAAATCCAAAACAGCTTACACATTTTCTGCATCCCCCTCAAGGTCTCTGTTTTCCTCCAGACCTGTTGACCTGTACAATCAACATGTGAAGAGCTATTTGTTAATCATGGTTGGGGTTTTATTTATATTTTCACTAAAGTTATCAAAACCAAAAAAATTGGGCATTTGTCTTCTGCTGGGATGATGTTTGTTGCAGCAGCAGGA
>NW_010509636.1:54263-79428 GCF_000687285.1 Phaethon lepturus
ACATCTTGTAAAGGCTAGGGCTAATGAACACTTCTTTGCTGCTGTTGAAGAGCCTTCTTGCTTTTTTAACTCACTGTCAGGAGCACTGCATGAGCCAGGATTTCATAGGAGTGTGTGTAGGTGTATGCGTGTGTCCATGGGAGAGAGAAATCTCAGGCCTTCTCCTTGTCAGGGTTGTTGACATTTTGCATGTGTAATGACAAAGCTGCCTTGGCATTGTTTTTTGTGCAGTGCAGTGAGTGACTGCACTTTGCAGTATTTACTTAAAGCAGTGTTGAAAAGCAGATCATCTGGAGTTGATAAATCATAAACTGAGCCCTTCCAAGGGCACAAAATGTGCTGGCAGCCTCTTCTGCAAAGAAATAATTCTCCCCATCTGTGGTTTTGTTTACAAGAGGATTCTAAATATATCTCTCATCTCCTGATGATGATTGGGAATAAGCCTATTCCTGCATTATAGGGTTAGAAGTCAATGGACTCTTGAAACCTGTTTTTCTTAGATTATGCTGGGTGCAGTGTTGCTGCCTGACTTTAGTTACTCATTTAATAATGATGAATGTTATCACTGAAATCATATGAAGAAGAGTTGTTGTATATGTAGTACTCCCTGTTATAGTTGTCCCCTTCTGTGGTAGGATATGCATCTGACTGCTGGGAGGGAATGTGAGACACAATTGTTATGGATCAGAGTTATTCCAAAACCTCTGTGTTTACTCTTTACAGGAAGGACCCTGTGAGAAATCATTTAATCTTTTTCCATGTCTTTCTGTTAATGATGAGCTTCAGCATTTGTATTTAACATCTATATTTAGATGAGAGGAATCCTACTTCATTTCAGCAGTGAGACACTGTCTCAGGAATCTCCAGTTCTGTCTCTTGAACTGAGTTGTTCTTATCTCAGAAGCTCTTTTTTTTTTTTTTCCTTCAGTTTTGAAACCCTAGCTTACAAGGTATGATGCTTAACAAGGCACAAAAACATGACGGTCACTGTTAGATGTACAAGTTGTACATCTAAAAACCCTCTACTGCACTTGTGGCTCAGTCCTCCAAGATTGCTTTGTAGACTCAAACCCAGCTGCTAAGAATAGAAGTACATATGAACCATAAACTTCTGAGCAAAGCCCTTTTTTAACTTTTTAAAGCCTATTTTATGCTCTTGGCATGTAAACTTGGCTATAATTGACATATACAGGGCGTACAACTCAGGAAACTATTTCCCATAGGAAATAAACCTGTGTAGTGACTAGTTAAAGAGCAGTTTTCTCAAAAAGTTATTACTTTAAGATGCTGAAAACATATTAGTCAAGTTACATAGTGCTTGGATGGAAAAAGCCTTTTTTGTGATCCAACATGCCATTTGGGGGACAAATGTAAGCTTAAAATGTGGCTGTTCTGAGGCTTGAAACTGTGTCTCTTGTTGGAAATGAACAAGGTCTATGTGCAGGTCCGTTCAAAAGGAACTGAAGTCTAATGGATGTGGTGTTGGCAATTTTTCAGAGTGCTTTCTTATTCACACCTGATTTTCTTCTTGCTTTGTCTGGGATGGTGTTTTTTCTCTGTGCAAAGTATGTCTATTTGTACACCATTTCACAGTCTTGTTGCTCAGGTGTAAACAGCTATACTGAGGCTAAGGTGAGAACAATCTGTGTTGGAAGATCCTTTCTTCAGTACACTGCTTTTAAACCTCAAGGAACGTCATAACACCAAAAGGACAGACCTGGAACAAAATGGCCAAGACAGAAATGTCATGCCCTTTTCACTATTTCCATAGTGGAGCTCTCACCTTGAAAAGGCAAAAAGGATTAGACTTAAGGAGGTTTCAGTGCAATGCTTTCTGGCCATGTCTTGGAAGGTACCACATGATGACTATCAAAATCTAAAGAGCACAAGAATATTAGTCACTTGAGAAAACCTTTGCCAGGATTGCTGTGAATGGGCAGGACAGATGGAATTCCATACTCTGGGTCCCTTTAATGAACCATATCATTCAGAGTGGAAAAGAGGATAGGAGGAGTATTGCATGTGGTAGTGGAATCTGAGAAGTCATTTTGTACTACTTTCAAGTGATTTTAATCACGAGATTTTGTCATTTACTACTATTCTGTTCTGCTATTTGGAGTGGAAGAAAAGAGGTATTATACTATCTTAGTAGAAAAAGATTCAGCGTTAAACCCTAGAAAAACCAATATATTACTAGTGTTCATTTCAAAGGTTAGAGTACTGAAAGAGAAAAGACTTTCCTCATATCAGAAGAAAGGGAGTAAGATGGGTCTGGAGATAAAATGGACTCCTAATAGAGAAAACAACTGACCTTTGCTTTATTTGCCTGCAACAGAGACAGAGAGAGTATAGCTGATACTGTGTGAGTGTGTACATGCCCACATGCTGCATGACAGCACGTTGCCATGTGGGTGAGTGTATGCCTGTTCTAGCAAACGGGTGTATGCATGTGCATACATAGTACATGCACACAAGGAATTGTACAGCAGATTTAAATGCAGAGTGCATTTTCAAATTGCAGAACAAATGTTGCAGGCATGGAAAAAAATTAATTACTTCAGCTAAATAGAAGCATATTCAGTTTTCAAATGCCATGGTTTGACTTTGTTTTTTAAATGACCTTTCTTCACATACTGTGCTGCAAAAGATTTTATTGAAATACCAGGCACAGTGCTGTATAGGTGGTTTTATCCTGTGCTCACAAAGGGGCAGATGGTAGTCATTTGTTATTTCTTTATATATTACTGAGTTGTACTGAAGGTTTTGAACCAAAATACAATTAAAGCTGCAGAAGATCCTGATGTGGCTGTTGTGGGGTAGCCAGAAATCATTTATGTCTTTATTAATTTTTTTCTTTCAGTTTTGAATTGTAGCAAGTTATTTTTTTAACGGTGTTATATAAACCGAATGTGTCACTTTTAGTTCATTTTTTTTGTTCTGCATGCAGTGCAATTTATTTTTAAGACTGTTCTTAACCATAATTATTCAAATGCTGGCTAATGATTGGCAGTAGTTCTATAGAGCGGGAAAGATGGCACTTGTCCAAACTGCAGTGCCTTCAGTAAGGTGAATTTTCTTCCTTTCCCAGTTTTTGGTCTGGACCTTAAATTACGTGGCTGCCTCCAGGATGCTTTCCCAGATACCTCATGTTGCAAAAGTAAACAGAGGTTCTCTAGTATGTGTGTGCGTGTGTGCACGTGTGTAGTGCTTGTACATCATGCTGTGGAAGTGCATAGGTGCCTCACAGCCCCCTTTGTCTGCTGCTGAACTGTTTCACAGTATTACTGCCCAACCAGCCTGTCAGAGGTTTTCAGAAAGCATTTTACAATTATTTCAAATTGGCTCTAGGAGTCTAAAGTGATTGAGTTAAAATGAAAGTGGAAAGGACTCACAATGTTTAAGGTACATAAATGGATGTGAAAGATGAGGCTACAATGCAAGCAGTGGTGGTAAGAAAGCTAGTGGTCAAATATATTTTCTCTTTAGCTTCTCTTGCCTGGAGCTCTGAGGCCTCCTCACATCCTCTAAGAAATTAAAAGAAAGGTGGGGCTCAGCACAGCACTGACTTGTGTGTTTGTGTGCTTGTAAAAGCTAATCCCTGAGGAACTGTAGGTTGGGCTTGAGTGGCACCGGCAGAGCTTTGCGTAAAGAATCTCTCCTACTCTTTCTATGGTGCATGCTGTTGTTTCCAGAGAGCTGTTTTCAGAACAGAGTGCATACACTGCTTATATTTGAGTGTACTGCTCTTTGTTGCATGTCAAGGACCAAGGTGCCATCCTTGGTTATCATGCCCTCCTTTACTTTCCCTTTCCCACTGGTGTCTCAGTGTAGCCCTTCAGGACTTAGGTCTGACAGTAGGCAGTGAGGATCTGTGTGTGACCGGGGCTGTGCCAGTATCTGTTGCCCACAGATAAACACTGTGAAGTAAGAGTATTTGGTACGAAGAGCCTATTTTAAAATCTGCCTGCTTGTCAGCAGCTGTAAAGATGGTATGTTTTTCATTATCGAGCAAATTAAAACTCAGCTTTTATGTTACATGATTAATGCTTTTGATTTCTCTGAACTGATGTGAGGCACAAGTGGACTGTTATTGCTTATATGGCACTGATGATGTGTGTCTTAGTCTTTTGTGTTCTCATCTATTAGCTGATTATAGGAAAGATAATTAAGGTAGATAAGTGTGACTGATGTTTTCGACTTGGAAGAAAGCCATCTGTGCAGAGGACCAGCCGTACTCCATAGGCTGGCTGTCTGGTGTGCAGGGACTGATCCCCTTGTTCTTCAGTTAGGAACGGAAGTGTTGGGCACTTGTCCAGACTCGTCCTCAGAGAAGAGGATCTGGGGTCTTGAAGATGAGCATTTTTGGCTTTTTGCCTTCAGATAGGCAAGTTCAGAGGAGAGAGTGGTGAGACCCTGCTTTCTAAATGCATTACAAACACTACAAGCTCATCTTCCCATGACTGTGAATTGGGAGGAATTCCAGTATAGATTGGTGGAAGAAAGAGAAAGGACTTAGCTTTTCCAAGCCAAGTAGTTCCATAGCTTTGCAGAAATCCACATAGCATTGCTGCTTCTGGAAACCCTATCTAGATTTCATCTTCCTTCGTCCATAGGTGTCCACATTGAGATAAGCTTTGTTCCTCAACCATGGTAATAAATGTGGCAACCAGAATCTGCAAACCCTGCATGGTCCAGTGCAGCAGAAAGCAGGTAACTGCCTGTCTTAACAAGTTGATTGCAGACTGGCTTCACTGCTGACATAAGGTGCAGTAGCCATTCCTGTGAACTGCTGGCGCTGTACCTGTCACTGTTGAATTTGAACCTCAGTATACTTCTATTCTGGACGGGTGTCCTGGTTTCAGCTGGGATAGAGTTCATTTTCTTTATAGGTGCTAGTGTGAGGCTATGTTTTGGATTTGGGATGAGAAAATGTTGATAACATGCTGATGTTTTGGGTTGTTGCTAAGAACTGCCCAGCTTTTCATGCTGGCCAGCCAGCAAGGAGGCTGGGGTTCACAGGAAGCTGGGAGGGGCCACAGCCAGGACAGTTGACCCAGGCTGGCCAAAGGGACATTCCATACCATATGAAGTCATGGTCGGTATATAAAGCTGGGACAAGGAAGAAGGAAAGGGTGGAGGGACATTCAGAGTTATGGCATCCATCTTCCCAAGAAACCATTACACATGATGGAGCCCTGCTTCCCTGGAGATGGCTGAACACCTGCCTGCCCGTGGGGAGTAGTGAATGAATTCCCTGTTTTGCTTGCTTGCAGGTGCAGCCTTTTCTTTACCTATTAAACTGTCTTTATCTCAAACCATGAGTTTTCTCACTTTTATCCTTCCAATTCTCTCCTCCATCCCACTATTGGGCAGTGAGTGAGCAGCTGCGTGGTGTTTAGTTGCTGGCTGGGGTTAAACCACAACAACAGGGTGGTCAGAATTCACCACATATTTAGCCCCTAATCTCCAGAGAAACCATTTAACATACTTGTAAGGTATTTTGTTTCATGAGATGGTGCCTGAATATCCCTTTGGATTGAAAAAGGTCTCCTCTGGAAAGCTATTTTTTTTTCTTGGAGGAAGCTGAAGAAGCTTTTTGGGGAACATTTTATTCTTCTGAATGGCTTCTTCAGTCTCTATACACTGCTTTTCTTAATTACATAAAGAAGAAATATATTAACTGAAAGGTAGTATGTGTATTTAGCTCTACTCACCATAGCTCTCTGCTATTTTAACTTAGTGAAGTGCATCTCTTTACATAACAGATTATTTTGGGCCAGATTGTGTAGCAGTTTCACATGCTTGTTATGAAAAAAGATAAGCAACAACCAACCTTGTGAAGTTTCTATCTGTATTCAATAACTAAATGTGATGGTTTGGAGAAGACACTGGTCTATGCTTTTGTTACTATGGCTGCATGTTTTGCTTTCTTCCCTCTTTCTGTCTCTCTGTCAAACTTCTTTGCAGGAAAACCCGCTCCCCTGATACTGAAGAAAGCTCTTGAAATGCGAATAGAAAAAGCTAGAAAAATGAAGAGAAAATGGGAAGCAGGCACTGGGCACGCACACAGTGGGCATGTGACTCAATCCCATGGTGATTGAAAGGAAAGGTGTTTAACAGCAGCTGCTTCCTCTCCTTCAGAACATCAGTTAAGTTCCTTTCCTAACAGGAATGTATGTCCTGTTGGAAAGAGATAACTCACAAAGAAAAATTAGAGTCACCAGTGTTAAACGAAAATAAATGGTCAAGGTGAAGTCCTCGTTTTCTCTGGCAGTTAGTCTCACTTGCCTGGAGGGCTGGTAATGGTGAGCTTGTGTAACATAAGTTATAAAGTCCAGTTAGCTCAGTGCAGTTTGTGTGTGGTTTGTGTCTGTGATGTTCAGGATGGCTGCAGACCAGAAGAATGGATTTAAAAGACACTGTGACAGCATCTTACGCTCCGGTGGAGTGAGTACAAGACCCATCAGATGAAGAGTGTAATGGAGGGGAAATCATTCATTCTTCGTCCTATGCGATCTTTCCTAAAGCTTGTCATGCCTTAACCAAAAGATAAAATGCTATTGCTTGCTAGTCTAGCTGTTCCTATCAGATATAACCAAGAAATCTGTGGCAATGCCCCAGTAGATAAACTGCAAACTTTCTAGACAGCAGGATGCCTACTTTTGAAACTAAGTAAGCAGATTTACTTTCCCCATAGCTTCCCTAGGGGTATAATTATTTCTGATTTCCCTGCTGCTGATTGCATTAGCTTTTTGAGAATTGCTTTAGGCACAAAGATATATTTATATCCTATATTGCCGTAATTTTTTTCTCTTAAAATCCAAGTGAAAAAGCTCTGTGGTCTCATTGGTTTTGTACTATCTTTGTACTAAAGCAGTACTGCTTTATCTTTGTATATGGTTAAGCTTGTACTGTTAAGGCTACGCAAAGGGTACGTATTGTCTGTCATTTATGATATGTAATAACTTAGTTTTACAAAATAGCATAACTCAAGCATCTCTCTCAGTTGTGGACAGCTTTAGTAGTGGTGATGGTTTTATGGGAAGGTTGTGCTGCCAGATGTGGGAAGAGAACAAATTAAAATATTGAAGTGAATCCTTACTCAGGTTCCAGGCCCACAGTGGGAAGAAGGGAGACTTTAAATGTCATGCTGTGTTTCAGCTGTTGTTCATCAAACAAAAATCTGTGTAAAAATCTTTTCCTACAGATATCAGTAATATAGTTCTTACTTATGCTAGTGGGGTCACTTTCACTTTATTTATTTTAGTAACAACCTGAAAAATTGTGTCAAGCAGGAGGAAATTTATTCTCTGCTACACAGCCTAATGTAACCTTCCGTGGGAGTGGATTGCTTGCCACAAAAGCATATTGCTGGGAGGCAAGTCCCTCAACCTGATGTCTCTGCAACCGGAAAAATGGAACAAGTTCTGGGATTCTGTAAGAGGAGTTAGAGAGTGTAAAGGAGCTTGTGTGATAACAGAATTTTCACAGCTTATTGCGATAGAGAAAGACGTGGTAAAAGAGGGCACCATTTATGGAATACAGATAAGGAATTTCAGCTGTTCATGTCAGGGATGCTGAATGCTGGGCTTAGAGAGGAGTCGAAATGGAAACGAACAAGGAAGATGGATTTTGTTCAGCTTGACAGGCTGTATTTTATCCATCAGATTTGTAATGATGCTGTTGTTGCTCTTCTGCATAAGAAAGCTGACCTGAAAAGCCAGGGATACCGAGCAACCTGCTCTCTGCAGGCTAGACATTTTCAGAAAGCAAAAGGTCTTGAATCAAACCTGCAAATGTGGGGATTAAATCAATCAAGCAAATAGATTGTTAGGGAGAATTACTCACAATAGAATAGTTTATGAGAAATAAGCCAAAAATGAATGAATGTAACTGGCTAGTTTGTATGTGACCATTAGAGAAAATACACAGCTTTTGATTGTAAGGGCATCAGAGAACTCTATCTCTGTCCTGAGAATTTAACAGCATAGACCCTAAAACGAGGAGGTAGTAATCTGTAATATAGGGGAACACTAGCATAGCCTAATGATAAACTGGACAGAGTGGTGGGTATTAGGTCCTACCTAAGGAAGAAAGTCATGAAATGTGTTGTTACACTACTGCAGTAGTGTAACAGTAGTAGCAGTGCAAAAGTGAACTTGAGTCTTGGCCACCATTTCTCCTCTGCATACAATTTGTCCTCATGTAGAAGTAACTTCCCCATCGTTGCACAACTGCTGGCTCCTCAGCTAGCCTCCAATCAGATACAGTGGGCAACGAGGAGTTAGAGTGGCACCCGACTTCACTGCAGCAAGGTGTAGGGGAGTGCTCCCTACAGTGGACACTCACAGCGAGACCAAGCAGAGGGAGGCAAGTAGACTCTTCTGTCTGTGCTGCTCAGCCAAGAACAGCCTAACCCTGAGAAGTGAAATATCACTGCAGTGTCAAAGCTACCATGTCATTTGACCTTGAGTGTCAACTGTGATGCAAAAAAAAAGTGACTGGAGTGGCCTGGGAGCAGTAGTTGTCTGTCATCTATGCAGATATACTGGCCTGCTTGAGATCTGCAGCCTGAAAGAACTGCTAATTTGAAGAGTAATATGAGAAGTTCTCACAGGCTTGAACTAAAGCTGCAAGCTTTGACTAAGTGTGCTTAAAGAAGGAAGATGATCAGACAAACTCCTGTGTGCCTCATATGATTGCTGAGATGAACTGGTGAACAGAAAGGCCATCAGCAGAAAAAAAGCACATGGAGATCTATTTTTCCTTTGTTTCCCCATAAAAAAGGCCATCTTTTTTTCTGAGAAGAAATTTGCCTCCATCCATAGGAAAATAGAGAAACAATGGGGAAGAATTGTGAAGCAGAGCTATGTCACCCTTGAGCACTGAAACAGAAGAGCGCTGTCTGCCCATTGCCACAGAAACAGGGTGGCTCCCTTCTTACTGGTAGGTTGTCCAGCCCCATTTTCCTGTGATACCCATTGCTTCGCATGGCTGATTAATCTCAAGAGGAAACATAGTTATTAGTAATTTTTGGAGATTCTATTTCCTTTTCATAGTTTTTGGTGGCTCCATGTCTGTCATTATCCTCAGTAGTAGCTTTAAACTTTTCTAGAGATGCTTTTTCTCTTTCTTCACTTCTGCGTCCTTCAGACTTGGTGGAGGAGGTGGCATTGTTCAGAATTTCTGTTGTGGAGCATCTGGTCCCAGGTGCCCCCACTGTGGTCAAAGCTCTTCATGGACAGAGAAGATGGCTGCTTGGCAGACAAGATGGTACAAAGGATGGGAAATCTGTGTGTTATTTTTCCTGTTTGTTGATCAGGAGTTATATTACTGGGGTTAAATTTGCTGAGAATTGACTGCTCTCATTTCACATGCAGACTGATGACTGCAGGGCCCTCCTTCCAAAGATCACTCAGATCCACCCTAGGGAAGGAAAAAAAAAAACCCCTAAACTATCAGATCCTTAAAAGGAGTCTCTTCATTTCACCCCACTGGCAGGAAGATCTGTTGCCGTAGGATGGGGGAAGAACATGATGGGATATCATAAGATTAGCTGCCTCAAAAAAAAATAAACCTGAGAAATAAAATGTGGAAAATATGGTACAAAGTTCTCAGGATGCATCCCAAATGTTAGCACTAATTGCATTCTGAGCACCAATTTCTTTATTTTGAATTTACTGCAAGCACGCTGACAGCTGAGATGCAGTTACTGCATGGTTTGCACATAGATCCCATTTGACTCCATTTACAATGAACTTGCTTTAAATTCCTGGTGAGAGAGAATAGAAAAACTTCAGTCTTCTTGTTGGCAAAAGTGGCTGGTGGTGGTGCTGCCTTTCAGTATTAATCTCTCAGTCTTCATTATCAACTTGTTGTCCTAAGAAGTATAAAGCCAGTGAGTGCACTTCTCATATTTTTTCTAGCTAATTCAGATACTGAGTGGGATATTTATGGGCTTAAGGACTTCATGTTACTCTTGTGAACAGAAGCACTCTTCCAGCTCTCTTTACCTGGCTTCTGAAAGTTTTCATACTTGGTGAAAACAAGCCATTGTTTCCCTTCCCACTGATTTAGAAACAGAAAAATGCTTGCACTCCCTCAAATCAAAGCATATCTCCAACAACACTGCTTGCCTTAACAGTATTGCACATATCACAAAGCCGGTGGTATCCAGCAGAAATTGAGCTGCTTGAAAAATAGACACAAGAGGTCCTGAGCAGCCACCTGGAAAAAGCCATGTCAGTACCTTTGGAAGGGCATAAAGGGCTGGACTTCCTTGCACCAGGATTGTCTACAGACAGGATCTGGCAATCAGCTGAGGAACTAGCACAGTTGGCAGATCTTGCACTCTGACCAGTCTGGTGCTACTGGGAAAAGCGTCTTTTAGCAGTACTTGATCACTGACAATGAGCAAACCTTGTCCCTTGGAGCACCGGCAAATATCAAAACACAGTCATAACATAGGAGTAAAAAAAAAAAAATAATTGGGACTGCTGCTAGCTTAGCTGGTTAGGCAAACTTTTGGATTGCTTACACAGGTTCTTGGTGTCTCTATGCATGTGTCTTTACCTATAAAGTTAAGATAATGTCAAAATTCCCCACCAGGGCTCCCCAGTCCAGAAGGGTTAGCTTGGGTTAGGTCATTTTGTTTTCTGGGTTGAGGGGGGCACAGCTACTCAGGTGATTCAGTGAGCTATGCTGTATTTACAGCTTGTCTACTGGAGCAGAACAAAGCTTCTGGGATTTTCTTTCTCTCTTTTTTTTTTTCCCTATTTGTAGGCCTTTCTGGAGAAAGGATACTATTCTCATTTCCTCTGTGGAGATCCCCCTCCCATAATTTTTACAAGCTTATTACTGTAGTTTTCAGGGAATTTCCAAAGAACCCAGTTTGGCTTCTATTGAAGTGAGCGGCAAAGCTCCAGCCTGCTCTATGAGAGAGCTGAGAGAGAGCCTCTAGCTTCTTTAGAAATTCCCATTTGAAAATACATCTCTTTTTATCACTTGTACTTTCTTGATTAACATTATAAAATCAGGTATTTGTAATGAAAATTAGGATCTTAGCACTGTGGTAGACTTACTGGCAAATAGCAAGCTGTTCTGTAACCATAGTCCCCTCAAGAATTGAGAAAGTCTGGTTTTCATAGATACAAGCACCTCTTACCACTGATAGTAAGTGCCAATTCCAAAGCCTCAGTTTGGTGTGAAGAGTTTTCATGTGAATAGGGCTGTGCACCAGCAGACCATGTACATGACTGGCTTAGGTAAAACCATGCCTGGTTTGATGCCAAATGCTCACCTGCTGCTGGTTTTTTCATCCCTTTGCTGCATTTTTCTATTATATGTCTGCCAAGCACCTGGGTCATAATGACCTCTAGGTGTTCCCCTCACATTAATGAACATTTCTGTTCTAGGCTGCAGCCCTGGCTTCAGGAGTTGTGCTTTGCTGGCCTGAAGAAAGCATCCCCTCCTGAGCTGCCCTGAGGATGTGCCTGGGTGGCCTGGAAGGGTCCTTCTAGCCCTGGAAGTGACCTACACAACATATCTTGTGTCCAACCTACCCATGGCACAGTGCAGTATTTTATCACACTAATTTGGGGCCAGATCCTCTGGGAGTTGTTGGGGGGTAATTTAGCCCTTTATAGCCTTGCAGTTGTTACTGAGAGTTTATTAACCTGGCTGGGAACTTCTAGTAAGGAGAGCTGATTTACAGTAAATAAACAGCAAATTGACCAAAACTAAAACTCTGAAGGACAGAGCTTCCTAAATTCTTTGCTAATTCAGAAATAATGATATTTAATGGCACAGTCAGAAGGAGCTGCAAAGAAAGTCTCCTGAGTGCTTGAGAAATTATTAAATGTCAGGATGGGCTTTTAACTTCTCAAATTTTGGTAACAGCATTTAAATTGACTTCTAACATATGTCATTCTATCTGAAAGGTCTCTGGAAATTTTGACTTGGAGATCTGAAGCATAGTGGGTCTCCAAATAATTCCTTAAGGGATAAAAGGAGCACAGGGTCTTTCTGAAAAACTGTATTTATAATACCCCGGGGTCACTGCTGAATGAAAGATAATGTGTGGCAGCAAGCAGCTCTGAAGCAGAAAGTATTGGCATAGCTGGTGCCTACTTTCTGTTTTTCCACAGCATCAGACTGTTCCAGCATCTTGTCAGTAAACTTGACTGTACTGACTCTATCAATCAGTTTTATTATTAGCTGAGGGTTACTCTTGGGCACTGGATATTTACAGAGCCAAGTAAATCCATTGCAAAAGGTGACATCAGGCGTAACTCCTAATGGATGTGCATTTGAAATGTGCTTTTTCACTAAACCCCATTGTAACAGGATTTCAGAGCACACTGCACTCAACACATTGAAATGACTGAGAAGATGCATGAAGTGGAGTGGTCATGTTTGAGGAGATGAGATTCTGAGTGTCAGTTTGTTCCATTTCAGAAATAGCTTCCAGGGGACTTCTGGGCCTCAGCCTGGATCTCTGTAGGTACTTGTAAGAGTCCCGAGGCAAGCTTGACATCTAAGTTTTAAGATGATCTCTGCTATAAATAGGGACATCATATGATGTTGAGGAGGTATTTGAAATGCTGCGAACAGGCAGGGACAGCCCAGCTTGTACTAGAATTGCAGCCAAGGAGATGTTTAGCTCCTGAGGCACTCTCCCTACTGCAGATTGTGTACTGTCAAAAATTCCCTTGGGCCTCAGGATTTCAGCATATCCCTGAAGATTTGGTTACATGCCAGAGGTCTCTGTCCACTATGGAAGCATTTCTTCTTAGTCTGTCTCCAGCACTACTAGCTACCCACCAGGGCTGTGCAGCTGGCATGATGCCACATCTGTTACTCCATGGCTGTTCTAAAGTGCAGCATTTCAGGAGATTTCAGCCAGCCCAGATCAGAAATGTAGTTCAAGACCTTACCTTTGAGTAATGTTTTGGTGTTACCAGTGACCTTGCAATGATCTTAATTCAAACTAGATCAAATACAAATTAGAAGCATTTAATTGAAGTGTACAAAGCCCACTGAAAAAGAAAAGCAAATAAATAAAAAAGAAGTTTTATTGGCTTATACCAGGATAACATCTAAAAATTGTCCCTCCTGTATTTGGCTGTTGTGTTGCAGGTGCTTTCTTGTCCTACATCCCTGGAAGCTGATGGCCTAGCTGTAGTCTAGTTAGATTTCTCAGAGAAGACTGTTTCCTAGTGCAGCATATTTGCTTTGTAGTCCCTCTGTTTTTCAGAAATTTTCCAGGGATTCCATTGACATTCAGTCTTTTTTCTGCAGACCTTGTTCATTTCTGGCAGTTGATGACTGTGACACCTTCTGGGAAATCTAGATATTTCACTGGAATGTCATCTATCACTTTCTGTATTTATTAGGAACTTTCTGACTCAACAAGGAGTTAAACTCTCTCCCCTGTTTTACCCCACACACCTACTCTTGGGAATATAGTGTGTCATCTCTCTTGAACTGATTTATATTAGCAATAAGACTAAATACCAGAAGCAAGAATGAATAATGCAATTCATTTCCAAGACTTGGATGTGGTCAAACATGATGATGATCAAACTTCCACCTGATTGATAGCTTAGGCAAGGGCCCCCCTCACAGTCTGTCTTGGAGGGCTATTCTTTTAAATGCAGAAGTCTATACCCCCTCTAAATGCTATGTCATGGGCATAGGATATGTAGGACTGTATATAACACGAGTATCCATGTTGTTTTGCTTGTGCTGCAGATTGTGTGTACAAGGGATGGGAATCAGGTGGCTGTTTTCTGTCTTTACTTATGATCAGGAATATTGGTTATAAGATTGACTTGGTGAGTCCCTGTATTCAATTTTTAACTTAAATTTGCCAAAACCAAGCACTCGAATGCAAAACAAACACTGGTAGTGTTTTATTTTTCACATTAAAAAAAAATTAACAGAACACACAAGCAAAAAATATACAAACCCAAACCAATGCTTGTTCACCATCATCTCTCAGTTAAAGGGGTAGATGTTTGAGGTAGATCTGAGTTTTCATGTATAAACTTGGAAAAAGCAGCATAGAAAAAAAAGTATACAAGACTATCATTTCTACTTAGGAACAATTAAAAGGAATTAGGAGCACTGTGTAAAATACTACTGTTTCACTTCTCAGGGACTTTGTGTAGGTTTTACTTCTGGTATTGCATCATGTGAACTCCCAGTAGCTGGGCTTTGCTTTGTGTTTGGATTAAACTGAACCTTTCAAAACAAAGCTCAGATTAAACTGCTCATTTTCATCCTTTTTGTGGTTTGATCATATGAGATTAACATATTTGCCATGGTTTCTAGCCAAATCTCAGTAAAAATTCATGTGGAATTGGGCTCAGATTTTGAGGTGATTTCATTGAATCTGTATTGAATTTCAGGGTTACAATGGAACCACAGTGTGTAGCGGAAAACACCTGTTGGGTTAAGTTTCTTGTCTACCTCCGGGATATTTAACTTGACAATTTAACTAGCATTTCTGTGCTGGGAAATAATAGTGAACTATCATTATGGTACTATCTGCTATCACCCCTTGAGCAAACAGAAGCAAACAGCAAACCAAAAATCTTGTCTCACAAGAACATGAAGCAGTTGCTGGTTTTTTTTCCTTCCCTCTGTTCTCTAGTGCTATGCTGTTTTCTGACTATAGAGGAAAGTTTCTGCAACGTAAAATGCTCTATATTTTGAATATTTGGTGTTCAATACTATTCAGCTTTGAGTGTTGGATACTACTGCTGGACTGAAATGAATGGGATAGGCCATCTTTTCTGTGAGTTGTCACTGCAGCTTGTTGATCTTTACTTCAGGCATCTGACCAGGCAAAATGAGCCATTGCCCAGGAGTGATTGTGTCAGGATCAGTCCTGTTACTAGGAGATGACATTCTGGCCTCCATCTATCAAAACACTTCAGGAACACACAAAATACCCAAGAGACTTCATTACAGACAGAAACTGTACTCTTAGGTTAGAAGAATATCCTTAGCTGGATTGAAGCTTGAATGCTGAATGACTCCTGTTGGAGTAACATGCCATATATGCAGTGGAAATTTAACAAAAGTGCATTGACAAGACTGGTACAATCAGAGAAAAGCAAATCTGTGCTTTGAACTGATTCCATTCACTCCATCCTCTGCCAGTGCAGTCTGTGCTGCTAAAACTCATCTTCTGCCAGTATAACTGTGCCTAAATTAAGGTTTTTCTCTGGCTAAGTGGGGATGTCACCACCACAGCCTTGGTAATTTGGCTGTACTGGCAGATAATAGCCAGCTGTACCAGGAGGCTGGCCAGACCTTAGGGACATGTAAATGGCAGTTTGCAACTTACTGGATATCAAAGAGAACATGCTTAGAACAAATTGTCCCCACACCTGTGCCACTGTTTTAAGAATGTGCTTTCATAGCTGCCTTAAATTAGTCTAGATGTATACACTGCTGCCAAAAGGCATGTAGTTCTGGACCTCTCAGTGGCTCTGCCAGCTTAAGTGGCTTTAGGCTAGTTCTTCATCTTCAGTTGTGGCAGTACAACTGTTCATGAGATGAAAGGTTGAAATGGATTGGGAGGCTCACCCAGAAGTTTTCCTATGAGTTCTTTTCCATGTCCAAACAGCATTCCTACCATAGCTTCCCAGACGAGCTGTATTGGTACAACTGCAGGCCAGGGATGAGCTGGGAATGAGCTGTTAGGGGCAGAAACTCTTTAAGCTGGTGCTTACACTGAGAGAAATGGCCACAGCAGCAAGGCTCTTGGCTCTTTTAATGAGTTTCAAGACAGGTTCTTTTTCTCTATACCTGCTCCACATGCACAAATACAAGGCTGCTTTTTATATTGTTTACAGCATTTCTGTGCTTACTACTGACCTCATCTGAATGAGTGCAGATTTGCTGTCATGTGTGTGAGTGCATGATCAAACAGCCATGGTAAATGTAATACCAACTGTCAAGAAGATTTAATCATCATATGAGGTGAAACATATTCCACTAATGAAACAAGCTAATTACAGGATGCTGTTTTGCATGCATCACTGTCAAATGCTTTAATAGTTTTAGTCATAAAGTATTTCAGTGATTACAAGCTGCTTGTGATTAAAGTTAGTACAATTACACTAAAGGAATGGGATATGTGGGATATGGGATATAAAGACACTCTTCAAAAAACAAAACTAAATTTCCTATATAAAGAATAAAACAACCCTAAGACAAAGTTAATTTGAAGGCTTATGCCAGTATTGGTCCTAGTGTACCATGTGTTTTCTCTGTCAGTCTGTTTGCTTTTCTTGTATATTTTCAAAGAAAATCCTTCCCTTTGAAATAGACAGACTTTGAAACAGACAGACTTTGAAACATAAAAATAGCATGCCTGCCAAGAAGAAAGATAATTTTTATTGGTGAAAATAACCAGAGAAGGATATGGAGCAGAGATGTGCACTTTTTTTTTTTTTCCCACTCCAGTATTAAGAATGTGTTCATCTGTTGTTTTTTCTGGACAAAAGCAGAAAAACTTCAGTACTTTTCTCCAACACCCACACATGCTTACTGAAAATTGGCAAGTTAATAGGGTCTGGACTGATTCAGACTAAAGCCACAGAGTTTAAGGGGCAGTGTGATTCTGTGTTAACTCCTGCCTAGCTGACACTCTCCTGTCCACATTCTGGTGGCATTATTAGATAGGAACCCCTGTTAGCTAGCAGCAATAGATTAATCTTTGTAAGCCTCACCCACCTGAGGTCAGGCAAGAAATCTTTATAAAAGAGCCTTGTCTGATCTTTTTATCAGCCCTAACTTCTCACTACATGTTCATTACAACACCAGAGCAGTAGTAATGGGCAGGGGTAGAGAGGAAATGTCTTCCCTCTGTGTCTGCTGAAAAGATGGGTGGGGGAGATGTCAAGGGTGCAGTCTCCTAAAGAGCAAGCAGGCTGGCAGAATGGAGAAGAGCTTCTGCTGATGCAGGAATGAGGACAGGGCAACTTGAGATTGTGTCAGATAGATAGAGTTGTTTTCAGAGAAGAGCTCTGCAGAGCTTAGCGGTCCCCTTGTACCTGTATCTGTAGAAGGTAATTTGTAGGGCTAACAAGCTGTGATATGGGAGGGTTAGCAAAGCAGCCTATACATTTTCATTCAGTGCAGCTGAAGGCAAGAGTTTCTTTGCGAAATAATCGAGGGGTTGAGAGAGAAAAACAGATTCTAGTCCTCTGATATTACACGTTAAAAAGTCAAGATACACAGCTTCTAGCATAAATTATTTGCCTTGATGTTAAGGCAATTCATGCTCTGTTGACTTAAATTTGAATTTCCTGGTAACGGGTGCTGTTCTTGAAATCTTAGCTCCTGGAATCATAAACTTAAATGAGAAACTCAATTTACATTTTTGTTTTGTTTTCTGAAGCAGCAAAAGCATTAAAAGTCTCCAAACTATTAGCCTCGAAAACACAAAGCTGACTAGATATATTAAAAAAAAAAAAAAAGGGATTAGTAAGGAAGAGAAATAGGAATTATTTTTTTGATAAGGCTCCAACTTCTGCTTCTTGGGAAACTTCCTTATTCTTTTTGACTCGTTAAAGGTAGACATGTTGTTTTAATTCTAGCTTTCTTGTACTGAGGAACATTTTGTCTGATTTTACCTCTCTTTCTCTAAGGCATATGTCACTGTGAACAGACATTTCATAATAATTTTCAGACTGTGATGCTTTTGCATTTTCTCAGAATCTGTTTTTCTTTTCAGTTCCTCTTCCTCCAAGCTTTATTTTAATTCACTGGGTATTCCTCAGAACACAGTCTTACTTGCTTGCAGAAATAATTAAGAAAGCAGCTGAAAGACTTCCCTCCCCAAAACATTTTGACAAGTGCAGCATTATTAGTTCTTTCATAGGAGATTCTGAGGGCCAAGGGTTCAGGGGAAGATGGTAGGGGCATTGGCTGGGAAGTTGAGATGCAGGGCAAAGGTGCATGCAGTCATGTTTTGATTTATGAATAATCTTGCTGAATACTTTGCATTTTGGTAATTATTACACATGGGATAGTAATCAGAGCTTTTCTATTGACTTCCACAAAGTTATGCAAATTTATACTAGCTGAAGACTTGGCTCAATGGCTGGAGAGCAAAATTCAGCTTATTTAGCTAGGAGATAAACTGCTGAAAGTAGCAGTAATTTAATTTGTTGCATTAACTCTTTTTTTTGCTGTTTGTTATTGTTTGTTGGTATTTTTTTGTGGGGTTTTTGTTGGTTTTGGGGTTTTTTTACTTTACTATGAGTTCACAAAAATATTTCATTCAAGTTATACCTGACATAAATCTCAGTTATCAAATGATGATTGTTGAGTGGGACCTGTTTTGGGATAGACAGCATGCTCCTGAAAACCTTCCCAGTTCTGATTGTGTATGAAATATCTTGTTGAAAATCCTTTCAGTTCAAGGTCTCATGAAATTTTGTAATTGCATTTTTCTCAGGATAGCAGATGTCTTTAGTGTCCTTGTATATTTGTGTGTGTTGTCCCTGATGATGCTTCTGCCTTGTGGATAAGGGGAAAAGGGATAATGCATTCTAATCCTCAAGCTTTAGACTTAGAGCATAAGGTAAGGCAACCTGGAGATTGCTCATATTTTAGCCAGTGACTCTGTAACAAGTGAATATTCTCAATACGCACAGCATAAGGGCATAGTTGGATAGAAGGTATTTCTTCTATATTCAGTGCATTGTTAGCTAGGCAGAGCTAAACTGAGATTGTTCTCCACTGTTTGTGATCCACCTCACTGGCTTTGGTGGAGTTGCTCCTGTCTTGCATAGTAACATCATGAAGTTACAAGGGGAGACCAAAGTGTGTTACTTGGGTAGTCTGTAGCCTCACCTCTGTTTCTTAAGCCAGGGCAGTTATTTAGCAGGGAAAATGCCTCTAGAGAGTTCTGCTGCTCACATGGGAGGCATCTGCAGAAATTAATGATTATGAGCAGTGTATTGTGAAGGTTATTATCAGTGTGACCTGATAAAGGGACTTTTTTAATAACTCAGGATAGAATCAGTAAGACAAGCAAGAGTTTTCTTCCCCTAGGAAAATATACCATTACTCCATTACATGGCAGCGGCCCTTCAGTGGAATGAGCAGGGCACTTGAGATCCACCGAGTATTTCAGCAGTAGTTCAATAGCCTTTTATCTGTTATTGCCTAGCACAGGACAAAATCATAACTTTACTGCCTTATAAAATGAAAAGTTAGTGCTGTTTGAATGCTTAGAAAGCTGCTGTAGTAAAAATACAGAATAAATCAGCAAATAAAAGTTTGATGGCTGAAGCAATACATCAGAAAGCATTTAGATTTTGTCTTTGCTACAGAACAGAATGGCTTGTGATATAAGGGATACTTAAGTCTAACCTGGCATCCAATTTTAGAAACATTTAGCTGCTGAGCTAAATTAAGGAAGCCCATAAGCCACATGGAAATCTTCATTTTTCACCTGGTTTAGACAAAAAATGACACTACTTTTCTTGACAGCTCTCCTGTAAGAATGAATGTTTCTACTGTGTTGTGAATATGGATGGCACTAAATACTGCCAGCCTGGAAAAAAACTCATTACTTCTGGAATTTCTTGTAGTGCTTCAGTTTTCTACAGATAGAGTTGTTAATCGGAACCTTATTTTCTGTATTTCTTTGCATCATGGTTTGTGACACAATGGTGCTCAGAACAGTATGAACATATAACAAGGACATAGTTCTTGCCCTAGGGAACTTATGATCTGAATCAATGTAGAATAAACTGATATCCCCAGAAAAGGAAGCATCAGAAGTTAGTGCAATCAATACCAGTCAGTACCAGATACAGGAGTCTGTGCACATCAGGGCACATCATTGGTCTGAGCACTTCTGAGTTTCCTTTACTCATCATCGCAAAGGAAAGTTTTGAGGCAGGTTTGAGGAAAGGTAATACCTTAGTTTTGAAGGAGTTCAGAAGGAGCTTTCCCCATGCCTGAATTACAGCTCAGGAAAGAGACTGTCTGTCTGTGTTAGTAAAAGCAGGTGGGCTAGACATCAGGGCCTGGCACTGACCTGGAGAAATGGAATGGCACCAAATCTGGTTTCATCCAGTGAAAAGGATTTTTGTCTGTTTAGGGGTAAATAATTTTAATGGTTTATAATTTTCCATTGCATATTATTAAGTCATATTAAGTCATTATATTTTCAGTAAATAATACAGAAATATTACTTCCTCTGCCTTACCTATCTGAGGGAAAAGTTGAGGAAGAGGGTCATATAGGTTGACATTTCTTCTCTCTCCCATGATCCAGGAACCTCCTTTACTTTCATTCAGTAGATTGGGGAAACGAGGTATGTTGATGTGAAAATGAAGCAATCCTCTTTGCTTCATATCTTTAAAAGAACACTGGCTTTAAAAAAAAAAAAAGTTACATTTGTTGCTGTAATAGAAATAATTAGAGGGAGAAATTTAGTCTGGCTGGGACAACAAAGAAGGAAGCAAACATGATCTGCAATGGTCTGCTCTCAATGTGCTGTGGAGTTTAGCAGCTGTTCTTCTACTCAATGGCACAAGCAGCACAGTCTTGAAACCATCATTTGTGATGCAAAAACCAGGTTGCAGTTTAGTTAGAAACATTAAGTGCAGGTATATAGGGTAGCTGTTGTATTGGTCGTGCAGGATTCTGTGTAGATCATCCTGAGTGCTGGATTAAATATGTGCAGTTGACAAGTAAAAGGAATAGCTTTCAAATCCTTCAAATTTTAAGAACTTCAGAGTGGGCTCTTCCTGAACTGCCAGATAAACTCCTTAATACTTCTCCATCTGCCCCACTAGTTACAGGGTTCTGCATGCCACGTCTTTGTCAGGGCAGGTCTTCTGTGCCCTAGCCGAGTTCTTCAGAGTCATGTAAACATATACTCAAAACCTATCTATTTTACCAAAATTTCTTTGCAGAAGAAAATGGATGGGAAATAACTGATTGAAGTTTTTAGCAAAACTGTGCTGCTATATAATCTCCCTTCAATCATGGGAGTCTTTCTCAGAAAATTCCACTGCAAGATATGTATTACACTCATCCATCTCCCCCCCTAGCCTCAGTACTGCCATTTGTATGCCTAAAATAATAGAATGAAAGGGATTTCTATTTTTTTACTAGATACTGGTATTTGGATAAAACTTTTCCTTTTCTGTTAGAGTTTGTCTAAAATATCAGCTTTCAACAACCAAATATTCTTTTGGAGAAGAAGAATTTTTTTCTGTTCAAACTGTGTTTTGGGTATTTCAGTTAAGAAGGAAAATGGGCAAAGTGGTTGCCTTTGTAATAAGGTTTTGTTTTCTCCTGATTATTGCCAATGTCATCCTTTGATATGTGGCTGCATAGTCTATTTATTATTGCATTTTGACTGTGACACAATTCTTCCCAGCTTTAGAGAGGCCTGCTCAATAATTGGTGCTGATGGAAGAGACTCCCCTTAGGTCAATGAAAATTGTCTATGAATATATGTATATCAACCTCCCCGCCACAGTAATTCTCAGAGTTACTACAGCATGAACGAGCCTTGCTATGTGCACTGGTATGGAAACGACTGGGTATATTGTCAGTTTGCAGTGTGGAATACTGAACGCTGCTCTATCCCACCCTGCAGTTCATAGGGGAACGGGTTGAACTTCAGTTCATCACTCTCGTAGTCATCAGGTAACTTGGCAAAAAGGAGCAGGAATTTGCACTAGGAAAAACTTGGCTTGCCCCCCATAGCTACTCTGCATCCGCATTGTGATATCATGCAGATTTCAGGTCAGTGATGGGTTGCGTCCCACCTGAGGTTGCAATGTTTCAAGAATGTGTTCAGATAACTTAAAAGATACCCAGCATACCAAGTCTTCATTCCCTCTCACAAGTCTATACTGGAATGCCTATACAGGCATTTACTGCAGCTCTTCAGTATTCCACGTAGCTATGCCTCATTTGTAAAAAGGCCTCATTGTCCCTGAGAAACTGCTTTATTTGCCAGATGCCTCATAGCAAAGTGTGTATTATTCTCCTTGTATGAAATGCATGTTTTCCGGGCTCTGAAGATATATTCGGAGTATACCTATGCAAATGGATTCTCTTCAGAAACTTGATCCTGAGCTCTCTGAAACAAGTGTAAATAAAAAAGGAGGGTCTCTCAGATTTGAGATTTGAGCAGCAAGACCTGCTTGTGGTTAGTATTTGTGTGCTCAGTTTAGCTTTTTATACTCCAAGGAGTTTCCAAACCTGTTTTTCTGCAAACAGTGCATACAGCTAGGCTTGACTGTTATTTCTAAGTTCTGGTCTCCAAAATCACCTGAGTGTGGGGGCTGATGTAGAGCTCCTTACCTATTGTCCACAGCATTATTGTCAAATAACAAGTGGAGAACTCCGCAGGAACTGTTGGTGGTACAGTTCCCTCACACATGCATGGGTATGTATACTGCAAGGTCATTCCTCTGAGCAATCTGAAGATTGCTTGATAGCGTTTCTTTATTTGTTGCAATACAGTTCTAGATGTTATCAAACTCAAAACATATTTGAATTTTCTGGTAAACATTTAACTACTCTTTGAAATGCAAAATGATGGATCATGGCCCCATTTCATAACAGTTAGCAACAGTGTTAGAAGCTCGGTGGTAAATTCATGTGGAAACGCTGATACCTTTGGAATACTCTCCTTCATTTCAGCCACTGCAGAAGGGCCTGCCAAATTCTGTACTTGGACAGGATGATTAATAAAGTGTTGTTAAAGACAATTAGTAACAGATATTCCGACAGTCATGTGAAGAGTTATAAATGAGGTAAAAATACCTCTGAAGGATGAAGGCTATCCTATTAAACCAGCTGGGTGACTTCTGTTTGCATTTAAAAGTGTCAGAAATGTGAACAACTGACAAAACATTTCCAGTGGCTTGACTCAAAAATGTTCAGCTCTGAGATTTCCCCACTATCAGTGTCAGATCCAGTGATTATGAGGTAAGGTGACTTACAAGACATAGAAGATCTAAAACAAAATCTGAACACTGGACTTCATTGGAAACAAAGGAGAACATCGCCCTTTTTCATGTGGCAGTCTTTCTCATGGAATTCCTCAGAAGGGAATTCTCAAGTCTCTCAGCTACCCCCAGAGTACTTGATTGATTGATCAACTCCATGTTTATGCAAAAGGAACAAAATGGAAAAAATCTGCTTTCAATTAATACCATCCTATAATTGTTTCATCTTTACTAATTTTCAGTGGCAGAACTGAAAGCAGAGTTTGAGTGATGAGAGTTCATTATCTCTAAGGTCTCTACATCTATTTACAGTGAAAGTAAGAGTAACCTTTTTTCCCCTCCTGTGGTCAAGTTTTTGTGACTCACAGTTCAGCAGCTAAGTGGGGCAAACTTTGGAAGAACGGATGGATGCTATGAAATTACTTTAAAGTCTGACATTTCCAAGGCAGTGTCATTGAATATCTTGTGGAACTGAATTATTAGCAGATGTAGGATTTCTCCTTACTGCAATGCTGCCTTGAGTGGTCTCTGGCTCTGCTTGCCATGTAGGGAAAAAAAAAAGTCCTTTGCTTGATCCAGAGGGTGCTAACAGGCCTACTGATAAAAAAAGGTCACTGCTGTCCGTCAGGATACCTGGGCAGTGGGAATACAACTACTGTGTGCAGCTCAGTGTTGTGCAACATGAGTATGCTGCCATCTGGGTTAACTCTTGAGACGGTACTATGTGTGGATAACTTGGGCTAATGCTGTGTTGATAAAATACCTTTAAGGATGAATAGATGCTTTTGGGCAGCGTGTTTATATTGGTGTTTGTGAATTGCCCCTTACATGCAAACTCTTGCAGCATATCATTAAATGACACCTTTGGGTTTTTGCCACTGAGATATGTCTGGTGAACCCTGAAAACCCCTCACGTCACACACAACCTTTTCACCACAGCTTCTTGGTGATGTTCTCATATGTGCTCAACTCATTACGAGCCAGGTGAGCTTTATAAGATCTTATGTTGTATTTGAATTGGCATGGTAAGGAAAGTATGTGTTGTGTTTAGGACTTTCAGGGGCAGGTAGTTGGCCTTAATGTAGTGACGCTTTCACTGATTCTGTCAGCATGAAGCTTGGCCGGTGGTGAGTGAAGATCCCATTTCAGAAGTTACATTGATCTCCTGTTGCTTACTGGCTTTTTTAACAGTTGTTCCAGCCATTTCAACTAAATCTCAGCAGAGGAGGCTGCATGACATAGATTCATACAATAGTTTGGGTTGGAAGGGACCTTTTAAGGTCATCTAGTCCAACACGTCTTCAGTCAGATCAGATTGCTCAGAGCCCCATCCAACCTGACCTGGAATGTTTCCAGGGATGGAGCATTTACCACCCCTCTGGGCAACCTGTGCCAGTGTTTCACTACCCTCATTGTGAAAAATGTCTTCCTTATATCTAGTCAAAATATACATACCCTCTCTTTGTTTAAAACCATTACCCCTTGTCATATCGAAACAGGCCTCTGTCACCACCTTTCTTATAAGCTTCCTTTAAGTATTGAAAGGCTGCAATAAGATTTCTCTGGGGCCTTCTCTTCTTTTTAAAAAATGGGTGCAATTTTTCCCTTTTTCCAGTCTCCAGGATCGTCACTTGACTGCCATGACTTTTCAAATATCACTGGGAATGGCTTGGGAACCACATCAGCCAATTCCCTCAGGACTCTGGGATGCATTTCATCAGGTCCCATAGACCTGTGTATATTCAGGTTCCTCAGGTGGTCTCAAACCTGGTGGTCTCTTACAGTGGGAGGGACTTTGCTCCTCCAGTCCCTGTCTTGCAGTCCACCCACTCAAGAGGTGTTGGAAGAGAGACTGTCAGTGAAGACTGAGGCAAAGAAGTCACTGACTGCCTCAGCCTTCTCCTCATCCGTTGTTACCAGTCTGCCAGTCTTGTTCATCAAGGGGGTTACGCTTTCTTTGACTTTTCTTTTCTGGCTGACATACCTGTAGAAGCCCTGATTATTATTCTTTGTGTCCCTTGCCAAGTTCAGCTCCAGCCTCGCCTTGGCTTTCCTGACCCCATCCCTACACAACCAGGCAGCATCCCTGTAGTCATGGCAGGGTATCTGTTGCTGCTCCCAGTGTCTGTGCATTTCCTTCTTGCCCTTTAGTTGGA